>NC_052614.1:72253597-72470685 GCF_016545825.1 Eucalyptus grandis
GGGTTGGTGATGCATCCTAGGATGTTGTAAATTTATTCAACCACCGAGGGATGGCCATGCGCTTGAGGATCAATGTGGCATCCTGAAAATTCATGGCAATTTCTAGAGGCATTACGACCTATGAAAAGGTGAATGGTTATGTCGTTGAAGTATGTTGTGGCCACTAGACCGAAGAATTGTAATAGAATAAGGCCGAACACTTTAATGGAAAGATATCTTATGTTCTTGGGTTATCAAAGTTGGTGCTATAGGATAATTTGATAATAAGAATTTTGTTCTTGGCTATGCACCTTATGGATTTGATTTTTATGGATTTATGTTGCAAGTTTTATGGCCAAGTGAATAAGTGTAATTAGGTAATTATATGATGGGTAATTAGGTGATAATTAAAGGGAAAAATTAGAGAAGAGTGGGTTGAATTTTTAGGCCCAAGTCTAGCCCCACCATTTGGCCCTTTTGGCCTGGCCCGCGAAGCCCAAAGGAAAGGAGCTGCCGTCAACCAAGGGGAGGAGGTCCCATCTTCTAGCCCATGTGCATGGGAAAATGCCAAGTGTCTTTCCACTAGGGCCAAGCGGCATTAGCCATGCAAACCAAATGATTGCAAATGATGAAGGGAAAAGAAAGAGAGGGAGAGTGGGCGGATTAGGCGAGGAGTATCTGAGAGAGAGAGAGTGACCATCCGAGAGAGAGAGAGTGAAATCGAGAGAGGGAGAGAGCATGCGAGAGAAGAAGGGGAAGAGGGAGGCCGTTCACTGCCATTCATCGCCGTCGTCGAGCCGCCGAGTCCCGCCTTGCCCCGTCGTCTTTGCTTGCTGTGTTGTGCTCGGATTAGAGGCAAGTAGAGTCCATTAATCTACCCTTTGCATGCTTTGTTATCTGTGTGATGAATGGTGGATTTCGGATGTGGATGAAGTGTGAAATTTTGAAGCTATAAGTGTTGTGTTCTAGCCTAGTGTTCTGTTTCTGGAAAAACAGTCCGACCTTTGATGATTTCGTGAGTTTCATGCGATGTTCTAGTGGGAATTTGGCTTTGAATTCTTGATGAAAGTTGTAAACGACTTCTTGGATAGTAACATATCAAAATTTCATAATAAATGAAAAAGTATAGACCGGTGAAAATATTTTTCTCTGAAGAAGTTAGATCTGGAAATCGTAATGCTGACCTAGTGTGATTCTGTGAATTTTATAAAAATTTTCGGTTGAAATTTGATCTCGTGTTCTTAATGAAAGTTGAATATAAAATGTTAAGGAGTAACATACTAAAATTGTAGAGGAAATGGATGAGTTTAAGTTGGTGAAACAATCTTTATCCGAAACGGTTAGAACTGGAATTCGGTGCCTGGGGTTATGGACAGTTATGGTTATTATAGTTTTTAATATATCAAAAATTTGATTTATGCATGAAATATTTACTTCTGGATTCTTTAAATAACATATAAAAATTTCAGAATTTTTGGAGTTGATTTAGGATTTTACTGAATTTGTGAATGAAACTGTGTATGGCAATATTCGAAATTATAAAGACTGTGATGTGTGGACTGTACCGAATTTTATGATGTTCTTTTGATATGGTGTTCTTCACGGAATATTTTCCTCTAGATCTTGTATATAACATGTCGAATTTTTAGAATTTATTAAGGCTGTTTACTAATTTTTCAAGAATTATGACCAAAGGAGTGCAATCTGTTTTTATCCGAAATTTTGCTGTATTTTCAAAAATAAATGAAATTGCTCCATGTGACAAAATTTCTTGAGTGGTTGATTATGCTGCATATGTGGTGACATATGGCATGTTATATGACATCAAAAGCTGGTTGAGACCTTTGATATTGTTGCATCAAATGCCATGTTGAAATTGAGATACATGTGTGAATATAATTTATGATAATGATGATACCGTCGGAGGTGTGAGCCGACGATGCCTCGGGAGTGTAGGATGCCCGGAGTGTGTGTGCCAGATGCCCTGGGAGTGTTAGGATGCCCAGAGGTGTGTGCCGGGGAGATTCCTCGTGATGCCAGTTGGGGTATGAGATGCCTAGAGTGTGTGTGCCGAATGCCTGGAGGTGTGTGCCGGAGGCTCCTTGCGATGCCAGGTTGGATGCGAGCGATAAATTGATGGATGCAAACATTGGTCCCTGGGAAGAAAAATGATGTGATCTAATTGAAAGATAAAGATCGAGAATGGAATCATGCGGATGGATGTGTACATATGGCATGGGATGAACCTCATGGGAATGCAAGCATGGAGTGCATGGTGGTATATGCATGTTGCATGGTGATATATGCATGGCTGCTTGATGATATATGTATAAGTGCATGCTAGTATATGCACGTTGCATGGTGATATATGCATGGCTGCTTGATGATACATGTATAAGTGCATGGTGGTATATGCATCTTGCATGATGATATATGCATGACTGCTTGATGATATAAGTACAAGTGCATGGTGATTTATGCATGTTGTATGGTGATATATGCATGGCTGTAAGGTGAGGTATGCTTGAATGCATGAATGATATGTGTTTTATTCATGATACCTTGATTGTTCTGTTTGACGAATTGTGTAGTTTGGTGGATCTTTATTGCTAAGTGGTTGTACTCACCCCTTTGGGGATTAACATTTCAGATTAGAAAGATGCCTCTTTCACCAGTCGTGCATGGTACCTTCTATGGCATACCTACTAACGTTAATGTGGAGTGCACTAAGCATTCCTATATTAGTGTACCTGGTCTGGTATTTGTCCGAGTCCGTGTCTTCGTGATGTACAACGTGGGTCTTGTTGATGGCCCTGTTATCCGAGAGTTTTTGTCGGTTCACGTTCGACGCAATGGGGTGATGCAAGGGATGCTGCCGTCGCTGCCACTCGATGCACCGGGTTGGGTGTGATGGCACGTATGACTAGTGGGAGCCGACACTTTTGGGGATAGCCAACGCTTGTTGATGGAGGGGGTACATGTTTGATGGGGGTCGAGTTCTCTTTTGAGTTATAGCCAAGTATAGTTAAAAATCTTGGCCTTTTGCTGTATCGACCCGAGATGTCCATCGTGAAAATGTAAATAAAAGTGACTCAGCTTTGTCTTTTCATTTGGAGCGTAGTTGGTATGCATTGCATTATTGTTATTGGAGTAAGGGATGGTGAGACTCGTTTATGCTTCCGTTGATGAGCTGCGTTGGGAGCTTTACAAAATAAAAAGTGGGAGAAGAATTTTATTGATCAACCCCTATGAACTATGATTCCACTTTAATTAAAAGGTTATTAGACTGGTATGTAGAAGGATAAGTGATAAGTACCTGTGGCAACCCTAACAGATCGGGGGCCGTCGAGGGGTGCCACAATCAGGGTGTGACACCATATCTTCTTAATACAGTTTTGTCCATCGACCAAAAATGGAAGACGATCCTCTAGAAGCTGTCCAATGGCTAGTTTGGAAGCAGGGAAGTATATAAGGAGATCAAGGTGTTAGGGAAATACCTTATGATGTTTTGAAGATGACAAAATAAATCAAAGGCTACTAATATGTTTGATGGTTGAGTAATAGACCATGCAGATGATAGAACATGTAAATGATATTATCAAAGTCGGAAGACGGCGAAGACTGAACGTAACATATGTCCAAAGTATATTACGAAGATTTCAGACTTCTGTGTCAAAGTCTGAAGATCGGTGTCAAAGTCTAAGGCGCTAGACTGCCGTGTCAAAGTCTGTTCACAGTCTGCTCACTCTAACTAATTCCAGACTCGAACGTGAATGATGAACCAGTAAGGCAGACTCTATGCTGAAGTCAACTGGTACAGACCTTAAAGCTAAATCATTTCGAAGCAAATATGTTGGATCCAGTTTGTAAAGTCTACAAACTCATATTGTAAAGTCTATTGCTATCGGACTTATATCCGGACTCAACGAACGTAACTCAAGCCCAATCATATAACGGCTAGTGATCTGGTTTGATTCCACATCAAGATTGATTTGATTGATTCAATCTAATTGATTGACAATTGGATGTTGAAGACAAGATCTTTCTATACGAAGAAGCTTTACTTATGGAAACCAAGATTCCGTTTGTATGGGCGTCGGAATCAATTTGATTCTACCTTTGTCACTCAACGGCTGTCCAATGGGTATATTGGAAGACGATTCTCCGGGATACTGTCCAACGGTAGTTTGGAAGTGGAGGAGTATTTAAAGAGATCATGGACCGATGAGCAAGTAAAAGACGGAGCGTAGAATTTATAATTCCAAAGTCTGAGCGACTTTCGATCATATACTTGTCTCTTGAGAGCTTAAACGTTTGTAATCATGAGAGAAATACCAAAAGAGTGACTTAGTGAGATAGTGTGATCTACTACTAAGTGTTTGCACTCGAAGTTGTAATCTCTTGTTGATTGCATAGTGGAATCCAGCCAAGAAGGCTGTTAGCGTGGGAGAGTGGACGTAGGCTTGGATTAAGCCGAACCACTATAAATCTTGTGTTCTTATTCTCTTCCCTAACTCCTTTATTTCGTTCATACTAGCACTCACACAAGGGACCGAGGAGCAAGTAAAAGACAAGACCTAGAATCTATAATTTCAAAGTCTGAGCAAACTTCGACCATACACTTGTCTTTAGAGTGCTTAATCAATTATGATTGTGAGAGAAGTAACAAAAAAGTGACTTAGTGAAATAGTGTGATCTACCACTGAGTGTTTGCACTCAAAGTTGTAATCTCATGCTGATTATATAATGAAATCTAGCTAGTATGCTATCAGCATGGAAAGTGGATATAGGCTTAATTTAAGACAAATCACTATAAAATCTCGTATGTAATTTCTCTTCTCCTTACTCTCTTATTATTATTTTTAAAATTTATTGCACACTTGTAAGTTGTTCTTAAAGTTCGTTCTATAGCACTACAGATTCTGAACCTTGTTCCACAATTTGGACCTTGTGCAGATGGTGATCATAATTTAAATCAAGATATTATATTATCACCTAATCACCTCCTCTAGGTGATTTGAACTAGCAACATCAGTTGCAACAAAGGCAATTTTCCATACTGAAATGAAGTGTCATTATTGAAAGTCTAGTGCAATAAAGAATGCATATACGTGCTGTCCAAATTCCCAATGACCATTTCGTGTCTTGCTCTCAACTACAAATGAATAAGCAAAGATACAGAAGCACCAAACATCCAAATCGAGCGCCCAAACAAAGTCAGGAGCCATCAAGATTCAGTGATGACTAAACAAGTCAAGAGGAAATACAATACATTGCAAGATATACCTGTAGACGCCTAAATTTTGATTGTTCATTTAAGTTTTAAATTGCATAGAAAATTATGGTATAGTTTCTAACTCACAAACAAAAATTAATTTTCATTAAATTGCATCATGTATAAATATTAGGAACACTTGCATTACTAGTATAGTTACTTTAAAAAAAATTAAAAATGAAAAAAAAAAGCACTAAAAGAGTTAAAAAAATAAATATTGAAAAGCAGCAGGGCCGAGCTAGAGACAGCTGAGCTCAGGCCCTTCTTCTTTTCCCTTTCCTTCTCCCAAGCTGGGCTAGCTAAGCCCATTCCTTTCCTTTTCTTTTCTTTCCTAACCTAACCTCTCTCCTCCTCCTTTCCCCTCTCCTGGACGCTGGCTATGGAACGACAAAAAGGACAAAGAAGGATGGGGTGTACAAGAGACAAAACCGTGGAAGACGTCACACACGACGTTGAGGCAGCATAGTCGGTCGAGAGGGCAAGCTGGCCAACGATAGCTGGCGTTGCATGGGTGCGCACTGGTGGCCCTTAAAAAGCAATGGAGAAGGAGTTTGAGAGAGAGCTTGAGGTAAAGACAAAGAGGGGATGGATTCAAAGTGGAGCTCTATCTTTTTGCTTGTTTGGCCGAGCTTGAGAGAGCAAAGAGCAAGTCCAAGAAAGAGAGGTTGCCAGAGGAAGTTAGTGAGCTCAAGGGCATAAGTGAGCTCAAGAAAAGAGAAATTTTGCTAGTTTTTTCCTTCTACTCGAGGGCTGGACAGGACAAAGAGAGGTATGAGTGCAAGAGAGAGCACGGCGGAGAGAGTGAAAAGAGAGAGCGAGAAGGAGTTCTCTAGCAAATCGGCCACGCCCGAACTCTCTCTGAATGATGCCCTCGAGCACATGATCTTTCGCTTCCAATCTCTGCATCGCTGTTGACCTTCTTTACTTGGTTCGAACCTCCCTTGCCTGAGGATCTGAACTCTAGGGTACTAAGTTAGCAGACCATAGCCCGATTTGTCACAAGCTTGGCTGCTAGCTATGTCTCCAAGTCGGGTAAGGATGTAAGCAATAACGTAATTCTATAACACGAAAATACAAAACACGAGATCTATGATCTTCATGATTTTCACAATGAGAGGGATGAAAACATACATTTATTTAAAGCAAAATCTTAAATGTATTTGTTGTGGAAAAACGTGAATGAAATCTTATTTCTCTTCCTTAACCCACTTTTCCTTAATATATTCGATTTGATGGAGGATAAAATACAACGTTCTTTTCATGTCATGGATGGATAGAGAGCCACACTTTTATTCATACATACTATCAATAAGTACCTTCCATCAAAGCACCTTTTTAACTTCCATGAGAATTGCACCTTTTCGGTTTAAAAAAAAAAACGGTAACTTCTCATTAAGGATTGTACCATTTTATCATAGTCGTAACTTCTCATAACCAAATACATTTTAGCATCATATATTCATTTAACCATTAATTAATAAAATCATATGGGTCACAATAATTCTTACATTCTCCCACTTGGCCCATGTGACATTCTTTTCATGGCTTAATAAAGACCATAATGTGCACGATAACATAATGCCACAAAATTTCTTAAATTGGCTATCACATAATAATCACAATTCAATTAAAAAAAAACAAATATGAGTGAGGTGGTTGTATGTTGTTAATTGACATAGTCCCTTCCATGTACTATAACATAGCTATCTACTTAACATGATCCATAAATGAGAAGTATAGAATGGTCCAACCATAATACTCTATTTGAGACTATCCTATTTAATATTCCTCTATTTTTATAATTTATACTAAATAGAAAATAGGAAAGATAAAAAATACATAATTGAGCTCAAAGTGTCAAATACATAAACTTAATGCAACGTAATACAATTAATACTGACAAAAAAAAAATACGTAATACAATCAATAATAATGTCCTATATTGGTCATCATTTCAACATGTTCATTAAATGTTTTAGGCGATAGTCTCTTTATTAAGGGAACTGCTATCATAAGGTTAGTGGTAATGTGCTCAATTGACATTCTCTATTTTTTGAACTTCTTCTTTAACAGACAAGTATTTGATTTTAATATGCTTAGCACCCTTACAATCATTATTGATGTCCTATAATGCCCATCCTTTCAACTTGTTCATTAAATTTTTTAGGCGGCAGTCCTTTTGTTAAGAGATCCGCATCATAAAGTTGGTGCTAATATGCTTAATTGACACTATTGGTTTCTAAACTTCTTCTTTCACAAGCAAGTATTTGATTTTCATATGCTTAGCACTCTTAGAATATTTGTCGTTCTTAGAAAAAAAACTACTGCATAATTATCACAATATAGTTTTAGTGGCCCGACAATACTGTCGACAATCATAAGCCCTGAAATTAAGCTCCACAGCCATAATCCATGGATAGTGGCCTCAAAGCATGCCGCAAACTCAACCTCTATAACGGATGCAGCAATAACTAACTGTTTCGTACTTTTCCATAATATTCCTCCTCTAGTCAGAAGAAACAATTAACTAAACGTTGATTTTCTTGTAACAGCACATTTGCCTAAGTCTGCATCTGAATATCCCATCATCTCAAGATGATCGGATCTTTTATAAGTGAACATATGATTCTTTGTTCTTTGCAAGTATATGAGAATTTTCTTTGCAGCTTTCTAATATCCAATCTATGATGACTTTGATATTTGCCCAGCATTCCAACAACAAAACTAATGTATGGTTTGGTGCAAGTTTGAGCATATATTAACCTCCTAACAACAAATGCATAAGTAATACTTTTCATTTGTTCTCATTCTAATTCACTTTTTGGACATTGCATAAGGTTAAATTTGTCACCCTTTTGAATTGGAACTACTCTTGCTAAACATTTATTTATATTGAATCTCTCTAAAATTTTCTCAATGTAAGCTTTTTGAGACAACCCTAATAATCCTTGTAATTTATCACGAAATATTTATATTCCTATCACATATGTTGCTTTCACATGTCCTTCATTTCAAAATTCTTAAAAACTTATTGGTTTCATGTAACAAATCAAGATCATTAGTAGTAAACAAGATATCATCAATATATAGAACTAGGAAAAAAAAAACTTCAAGATATCATCAAAATATAAAACTAGAAAAATAAACTTACTCCCACCGACATTCATATATATACATCGATCAATAATATTTTTCTTAAATCCATATGAAGTTATAGTATCATTAAACTTAAGATACCATTATTGGGAAGATTGTTTATGTTAATATATTGATTTCTTTAATTAACACACCGTGTCCTCTTTTCCTTCAATAGAAAACCCTCGGATTGATCCATGTAAACCTCTTCTTCTAAATTCCCATTAAGAAATGCGGTTTTAATATCGGTTAGGTGTAACTTTAAACCATAATGAGCCACCAAAGTCATAATGATTCTAAGTGAGTTTTTCTTGGAGACCAAGGAAAATATCTCCCTATAGTCAATGCCTCATTTCTAAGTAAAATCTTTAGCAACAAGTCTAGCCTTATACCATTCGATATTGCTATTCGAGTCACACTTGGTCTTAAAGACCCATTTACACCCGACCTTTTTACATCCTTTAGGTAATTCAACAAAGTCCCAGACTTGATTTGATGCATAGATTTTAACTCTTATTCTAGGATATTAAACCATTCATTAGAATCTCTACATTCTATGGCTTTAGAAAATAAAACTAGATCATTTTCAATTCCTAAGTCAACTTCTAACTCTTGTAGATAAATCACATAATCATTAGAAATGGCTGACCTCCTTTCTCATTGAGATCTTCTTAATATTTTTTCTTGTGGCTCAATTACTATAGGTTCAATATTGACATATACATTATGGAGTGTTTGATCATTTATTTGTTGTTTTTTATTATTATTAGGTTAAACTATAATATCATAAACAACGACATTAAAATTTTTGGACATATGAAATTTTACCCTTACTTTTTAAATGCAAGCATCACGCATTCTTTCACTCCCATTAATATCACCATTTTCAATGAACCTAGCCTTTCCAAATTCAACAATTCTTGTATTATGATTAGGATAATAAAATTTATACTCTTTGCATTTCTTTGTATAACCAGTGAAATAACCACTAGTTTTTCTTAGATCCCATTTTCTTTTTTCATGTGAATTGTAAATTTTTACTTCAGTTCGACAACCCCAAATATGTAGGCATCATAAACTAGGTTTCCTTCCCACCACAGTTCAAAGGAAGTCTTTGAAAATACCTTATTAGGAACCTTGTTTAATAAGTACATAAAACTCTTTAATGCATACATCTACAAAGATAAGGGTAAAGATGAATGGCTCTTTATACGCCTAACCATTTCCATTAAAGTGCATTTTGTTATGGTGTACCTGACATCATGTATTGAATATAAATGCCACATCTTTCAAGGAATTTAGTAAATGGACCCGGATATTGTTCCGATTCATCAGATTTTCCATTATGTTAATCACCTCTATCGAATCTTATTATTTTCATAATTTTATCTAATTATCTCTCAACCTCTTTAATATACACCCCAAGTACATTTACCGATTGAGATTTATCATGCAATAAATAAATGTAACCATAATGTGAAAAATTATCAATAAAAGTGATGAATAGCTTTCTCCACCATAAGATGGAACATCAAAAGGACTTTATGTATTAGTGTGTATAATTTCAAAAAGCATTATGCTTCTCGTGGCACCTTTTTTAGTGCATTTTGTTTGTTTACATGTAATACAATCAATACACATTTCAAGGTCAGCAAAATCCAAGTTTAGAATGATTTCATTATTAACTAATTTTTACATTCTTTCCTTGAATATATGACCCAAATTTTTATATCACAAGTAAACAAAATTCTCATCCACTAAACCTCATTTAGTGCTAATATTATGACACAAGATCATTAAGGTCTCAACAAAGCATTATCAAGTTTAAACTTGTAAAGACCATCACATAAAGTTATAGTTCTAGTAAGATTATCATTCTTAAATAATCTAAAAGATCCATGACCAAACTTATAAGAAAATCCCTCTACATTAAGTTTTGACAAAGAAACTAAATATCGGGAAAACGTGGGTACATGATTACATAACTTTCATTTGGCTTTATAATTTGAATCCTAAGAAATCATCATATTTGACACATGAATGGCAGCACTAGAATCTATCCACCAAGTATTATGAGAAATTTCAGTAAAGTTTGATCCAAAACATATTAATGTACAAAGCTTACCTTTCTTTTCAAACCAAACTTACTTCAGTCAATCTTTCTTCAAGTGTCCAACTTTATTACAAAACTAACACTTAATAAGATTGTGTTCCTTTTTGTGGATTTGAGAAACCTTTGAAGATTCGTTTAGGATGTGTTTACATTTCTTCTTGCTCCTTTCACCTTTCCTTTTGGAATTATTTTCAGCTTCTTGATGACTTAGGAGATGAATGAAACATTTTGATTCTTTATCCATGTTTCCTCTTGAACAAGCATACTGGCCAATTCATTTACATTTCATTTCTCCTTTGTAGTGTTGTAATTCATTTAAAATGGCCTATATTGCTCATGAGGCAAGTAGTTGAGTATGGATTGTACTAAAAAGTACTCATCCACGTTCATTACCAAGATCATTAACTTTGCTGCTAAGTTCGCCATCTCAAGAACATGCTTATGCACGGTATTGTAGTCAAAGTGCTCATTAACGTACCAGTAAGTGACTTATCAGCAATCTGAGAACGATCTTTCACAAATTTCATAAATCCCTAGCACCGTCAGTTTTGAGAAGAGTAGTCTTTAAGTTGTTTGCTATTGTCATTTGTATAAACATTAAACTTATTATTTTCAATCTTTCCCAGTTTTATGGAAAGTCTTTTCATCATCGCTAACTCTCATTAGTAATAGCAACTAGTTTCTCAATTTGTAGTGCTAAAAGGTCCAGGACACCTAAGTGAAACTAGACTTGTCCACTTCAATCAAAGAAATTTAATTCGTTGAATAAAGAAATAGACGAAGCGTGTGAATGAAGTAAAAAAAATACAAATACTATAAACATGCAAGAGTATACTCATACATATTGAGAATATCACATAATTAGATTCAAACTAAACAATGCATGTACATCATAGTTCTCCTTTGAGTGATCCTATGATATACAAACATTCATTAAACCATAATAACTTTAATTTGGTAATTATAAATATGTCTCATTAAAATTTATTTGTTATCTCTGGATATAAAAACAAATTTAACAAGAAATATTAATTAACAACTATTATGTCCATAAAGTATAAGAAATTGATTAACCTTTGGATTAATCCTTAAGTTCTTATAATAAATGAACTTCAATATACTCATGACATCAAAATGATATTAATATATCAATTTCAATCATAGCATCAATCAATCATAGGTAATTGAATAAAGCAATTTACAATATCAAAAACAAAAAAATTCAAAGATCTTAAGGTTTGGCCACTTTTGTGACTAACAAACCATTCTTAACTTATTATCTTTTTAAAATATTGTAAAGCACAAATATTCGCCAAATCGCAATCAAGCAAAAAACCATAATTAAAGCATAAGGATAAAATTGTAAAATCATAATTCCAAAGGGGTAGGACTATAAATTTAATTTCCAGGGGCAAAATGATAAAGAATCAACAGGACAAAATCATAGCTATCTAGCATAGAGGGTAGAAACATAAATAACCATAAAGGAGGATAGAATCGTAATTATTCAGTGAAGAGATGCAAAATCGTAAATAATAGCATAGGGGCAGAATTGTAATTATGGGGGTAGCAGGCGCCTGCATGGCATGCGCCTTTATTGCCGCATGAGCGTGTGCAAGGCACGTGATGGATCTGCGTGCACGTGGTTCACACATGGGCGCTAGCTCACCCTCTTGCACACGCGTAGGGGCGGGTAGGGGCACATGTTAGCCACACATCTTCCTCCCCTTCACGCTTTGTCACCGTTTTTCTTCATTTTTTCGTCCTTTTCTCTATTTTTGGCCTTGTTTTCCATCAAACCTTTCATCATTCAAATTTCCTCTGATAAAATCATTTCAACAACATCGATAACATGAAAAAGATCATCGTCCTTTAACAAATCTTCATCCATAAATCATAATATTTCAATAATCAGAAAAAATCATGAGATCATAAACCATGCTCCAATACCAACTATAAGCGATAACGTAATTCTATGATGCGAAATATACATAACACAGATATGTGATCTTCATGATTTTCACAATGGGAGGGATGAAGATGTACCTTTATCCATAGCAAAACCTTGAATGTATTAGTCACAGAAAAACGACACCCGGACCCCTCGAGTGCCAAAAGTTGGCACAAATGGACACTTAAGTGCCAAAAGTTATGAAAGTGACACTTAAGTGCCAAAATCGGAGCAAAATGGATCCCTTAAGTGCCACCGGCGAGAAAATCCAGCCAAAACGCCGACGTGATAATTTTCGAGTGACCTACACACAAAACGACGTCGTTTTGTGTGCTGATGTGGCTAAACAATGTCAAAATGATGTCATTTTGATATAATTCAAAATTTAATATAATAATTAATTAATTAATTAATTAAAAAAAAGTGGGGGAAGGAGGAGGAGTGAGGCGGGGCGGCCAAGGGCTCGACCCTCACCACCGCCGCCGCGCCGCCTCCTCCATCGCCGGGAGGTGGGGCAGGGTCGACCGGGGCCGCCGAGCCCGGCCAAGGGTTGCGGCCCTTGCCTAGATCCGGTGAGGGTCGCCGGCCTTGCCGCCGATCGGCTAGGGCCGCCGGTCCTCGGTCGGGGCTCAGGCGGCCTCGGCCGACCCTCCTTTTTTTTTTTTTTAAATAAATATAAATATAAATTATTATTATGTTGTTTTAAATTTAATTTAATTAATTTTTATATTATATTAAAATTCAAATTATGCCAAAACAACGTCATTTCTGTGTGTGTTTTGCTAATTCGACATTCCGGCGGGCCACGTAAGCAAGAAGAATAAAAAAAAAAATGGCACGTAGGATTTCCGGCAAGGTTCGCTGGATGTGGCACTCAAGTGTCTCATTTTTCATAAAAAGTGGCACTTAAGTTTCACTTTCGTAAGTTTTGGCACTTAAGTGTCCATTTGTGCCAAGTTTTGGCACTTGAAACATTCTTTTGCCCAGAAAAACATAAAATATGAAGGAAATCATATTTCTCTCTCTTAACCCACTTTTTCTTAAAGCATTATGTCGATGGAGGGTAAAATGCAACGTTCTTTTCACGTTGTGGTTGAAAGAGGATATGACTCTTATTTATACATATTATCAATAGGTGCCTTCTATCAAAGCTCCTTTTAACTTCCATGAGTCGCACCTCTTCAAAGAATAACGGTAACTTTTGATTGAGGATTATACCATTTCATTAGAGTTGTAACTTCTCGTAACTAAATACATGTTAGCATTAAATATTCATTTAATCATTAATTAATAAAATCATGCAGGCCACAATAAATCTTACAATGAAACTCCACAATTAAATGCTCGTTTACATGAATCCCTGTTACTCTACACTATTTTGATCCAAGCAAAGCCAAGACTCGGTCTCCTTAAGCCCATACGCCTGCTGGGTTTGAGCAAGGTGTCGTTGATTTTCGGTTGTCTCGTGATGATTTCTTTTGAGTACAAACTTGAGTTCAAGTTCTAAAAGTGGTCAATATTTTCCTCTCAATCTGAGCTTACTAGCTGTTTGCTGAAATGTTTAAAACGACGTCATGAGCATCTCTCTTATTTTGGCTAGTGTACTAGTAAATCCAAGCATGCCACATTCTGTTCTACATATTAGCGTTCATTTGGTGAACTGGTGTGTCAAAGTTTTAGTGCAATTCGCAACTACCCTACGTGTTTCTGCCCACCCTCTTCTCTGTCCTGAATGAGTCTATACCATTTTGTCTATTGAGTTCCTTTAAATGCCATTGTTTGCCCCGATCACTTTGTGACTATATTTTGCGAAATCTCGAATGGGTGGTGGACGACAATGATGCCTGGATATGGTAGCTGATGATGGAAGTTGAGCGAAGGATATTTTCACATTCACTGTGAAGCGTTTTGCTCGTGTTCTAGCTTCTTAGTCTTAAGCTTTGTTGAGGCTTCTCAAACTCCTCGTCCGTTGGTTTGCCTCGTTAGGAGATGGGGACCTGAACGTGAGAGAGGGGAATAGTGGAGAGGAGCGTGGATGACAGAATGAATAAGGAAGGGGAATGGAGATTTTGGGCTGAACTCTAGCAATGGGATTCGTGGGCGTTGGACTCAAGTTGAAGCTTGGCAAATATGGGCTGATTTTGGTGTTTAGTCGAGCTTGGGCCTAGTATAATTATTTCAGAAGGTGGGCTTAGATAATTTTGAAACGGAGCTTATTGAAAGCCTGGTTCGTATGGATCGCCCAAACCTGTGAACTTGAAGTATTAGACGGCAGTCCATTTTCTAAAGGATCGCCCAAACCCTAGGGCCCAGCCCGAGTCCCTATTTTCGGAATGTAAAATTTATTTTTATTAAAAATTCGAAAATATAAAAAAAAAAAAAGTGTAAAAGATTAGAAGAACTAAAAGAGAAAATTCTGAACAAATTGAAAAAAAAAGTCTCTAAAAAATTAGAATTCCTCAAAAAAGTTTTTAAATAGTCTTTTTAGCTAATTTTCCGTTTAAAAAAAAAATGGAAGCCTCTTGACTTAAAATTTCACTAAAAATTGAACAAACCCTTAGAGCTCTACCTTAGGGCTTCAATTGTCCTTAAAGACAATTGTCCTTATTGTGTGCTTATGCTGGTTTTGGCTTCCTTTAGTCTAGTTGTCTAGTTTGGAGTAACATTTATCTTTTTCTTAGTGTTAGGTATTTGCTATCCCATGCAGTTTACTTAATGATTTTCGTGATTGCCGATTATTATCTGTATGGTCTTCTCACGTATTAGTGGATAGGTTTAAAATCAATTCAAACTACTTGACAAGAAAAAAATCTTTTTAAAATGAATAAGATCATATACCGAAAGAGCACTAATTAGTTAATTAGTATAATCAAGTCCCCGATACTAGATGCGTTCCCATACTTCACTTGGTTTCTAGCCGATCTTAATAGGCTAATGGCAACTCTTTTTTTTTTTTCTAAAATATTTGTAGCGTTATGTGGCATCCGTTTTTTGCCGACCTTGGAAAAATAACGATACGTCACAGATTGACGAAATTGTTATCGGAATTCGTCATCGGCACCGATTTTGGACCCCGTCTAATCATCATTATCGTCGGCATCCACATTTGACCCCGTTTCATCGCCACTCCACGTCTCAGGATATTAACTTTCGGAGAAAAATAAATTCTCCTTGAACGGCCATGCATTCACGTTACCCACCTCCCATGCATGTTCGTGGAAAAATTCCATGTAGCTGGTCAACAATTGGAAGGAGTCTTGACCGAACAGCTACGTAGCCCTTCTTTGCTGGGCAGCAAATGGAAGAATTGTGGCCATCAACCCACGACCACGTCGCCTCTCCATCATGCGGGTCAACAAATGAAGGGGAAGTTGACCCATGCAGCCAACCAAGGAGCGCCACCCATCCACCGAATGCAAGCCACGTTTCTCTCTCCCTCTTCGGTGGCCAGCGGAGAGAACGTCTGGGACAGCATGCAAGCCACGTTCTCACCCACCTGTCCTCGCCTCCTCCACCTGTCCATTGCAGCTTCAGCCACCTAAAATCCTGCATGCAAAAAATTAATTAACCAATTAATCAAAGGAACGAAAAGGAAATTCGGAATAGAGGAGTACAGAGAGGGTAAACCGAGAAGAGCTGTGAGCAGAGAGAGAGAGAGTGGTCGAGAGAAGGCTGTGAGTGAGAGAAGTGCGAGCAGTGAGCGGTCCAAGTATGATAGGGTAGAGAAGGAAGACCACCCTCCGCCCGTGCCCATGATCGAGCTGCCGCTGTCAACGCCGCCGATCCCCGTCACCGATTGAATCAAGCCGAGACCCCGAGCCCCTGTTTTTGCTTGTAATCGAGTAGGAAGACTTGAGGCAAGTGAAGTCCATTGATCTACATGATGTTTGCTGTGGTTGTGTGTGAAGTGTAATAGATTTTGGAGATGTTGGATGTTGGCAATTCGAAAGGATATAAGTAGTTCCTTAGGAACAGTAAACTGTTTCATGGAAAAACAGCTTGACCTTTCGCAACTCCGTGAATTTTATGCAATTATCTAGTTGAAATTTGACTTCATGTCCTTGATAAAAGTTGTAGATGACATCTTGAGTACTAACATACTAAAATTTGAAAAGAAACGGACAAGTATTGTTCGGTAAAACGATTTTTCTTTGAAAGTGTTAAATCTGGAAACTGTTACCGAGGGTTAGGGAGAGTTATAGTGATTATAGCTCTTGATATATCATGAATCAGACTTCGAGTTCTTCAAGAAACTTTTACCTATATGTTTTATCTATAACATATCAAAATCTCAGATTTTTCTTAGTTTATTTATGGGTTATACCGAATTTGTTATTAAAACTGTGCAATAATGATGTTTGAAGTTTTATGGCTGTGATGCATGGACCATTGCGATTTATACGAAATTTTCTTGACTTGGTGTTCTTCATAAAAACCTTTTTCTCTAGATCTCTTTTATAACATGTTAAATTTTTTGAATTTATTAAGATCGTTTACTAATTTTTCCAGAATTTAAATTAGAGGAGTGCATTCTGTTTTATCCGAAAACTGTTTTATTTCAAGAACAATTGAATTGCTCTATAGTCGTGATGCCTTGGGTCGTCATTTATACAACGGATGCGGTGACATTTAGCACATCATATGACATCAAAAATGAAATTGGTGAGGCTTTGTAAACTCATTGGAACTTATGATTGTATTGCATCAAATGTTATTTTCAAAGTGAGACATATATGTATATATTGTGATGTTGATGATACCATTGAACGGCTGAGTCGACGATGCCCCGGGTGTGTCGGGATGCCCGGAGGTGTGTGCCAGATGCCTGGAGGTGTGTACCGGATGTCCACGGGAATTTCGAGATGCCCGAAGGCGTGTGCCAGATGCTCGGAGGTGTGTGCCGGAGGCCTCGCAATGCCAGTTTGTGGCACCCCTCGACGGCCCCCGCTCCGATTAGGGTCGCCACAGTTCGCTTACCATTTACTTTTCCTAATAACACGTCGCTCTGATACCATTTTAATTGCAGTGGGTCCATACAACCTGGGGGTTTCATTTTTTTTTTCTTTTGATCGGTCCCTTGCGCAATTCATATAGCATAAGCACATCCATTAACTCCATTCCCTATATACAGAAAACGATGCACACTAACTAAACATCTTATATGAGTTAAAGCCAAACACTTTTATTTACTTAAACCAGATAGACATCATTCATCGGTACATCAAAATGCCGCAGTCTTCTATACTCGGCTATACTTCAAAAGATGACCGACATCTCCTCCCACAATCGTATGCTTAAGGTCCATCAACCAGTGTCGGCGTCCAAAAGTTCCCTCATTTGCTATCCTTCTCCTCGCGGTCATATCCAACCGCTCAAACCATCTACTAATCTGAAATGTTGGTCCTCGAAGGGGTGAGTACAACCACTCAGCAGGTAAAGGACCAATAAACCACTCAATACATCATGCCATGCAATCATCACAATCATAGCATCACATGTCATACAAGCATCCATGCACAACATACCATGGCATCATGCACATGTCATCATACCTCATGTACCATCATCATCATATAGACTTCATCATCATATCATACACTTACCATCAACATGTCACATATGGCATCATCCTTACCATGCATCCATGCATATAACATCATCATCATATCACCATATCACATGTACCATCATCATTACCATGCATCCATGCAGGTAACATCATCATCATATCATCATATCACATGTACCATCATCATTACCATGCATCCATGCATGTAACATCATCATCATATCATCATATCACATGTACCATCATCATTACCACGTATCCTTGCACATCTCATCATATCATGCATATATCATCATGCATAATTCAATTTCAATTTCATTTTGGACCGCCACATTTCTCTTTCCCGGGACCAATGTTCGTATCCCACATTCATCACTCGCGCCCAATCCTGGCATTGCGAGGAACCTCCGGGCATGTATCCAAGATACAACCGGGCATCCGGCACCCCCACATTCCGGGCATCTCGTATCTCAACTAGCATCACGAGGAATCTCCGGGCATGTATTCAAAATACAACCGGGCATCCAAAGGGCATCGACTCATTTGAACCTCTGGGCATCTCGCATCCCACCTGGCATCACGAGGAATCTCCGGGGCTCGCCATGAAAATGGTTACCCCTACCCTCCGGGCATGTATCATGATACAACCCCTCACCCTTCGGGCATGTATCATAATACAACCCCTCACCCTCCGGGCATGTATCATAATACAACCCCTCACCCTCCGGGCATGTATCATAATACAACCGGGCATCCCGACACTCTCGGGGAAAACCTCTGGGCATGTATTCATAATACAACCAGGCATCCAAAAGGCATCGACTCATTCGAACCTTTGGGCATCCCGACTCCCGGGGCATCGTCGGCTCACACCTCCGACGGTATCATCATCACCACGATGCATGTTCTTATACATCTCATTTTCAATTTCACATTCACAATTATGGCTCAATTTCAACATGGCATGCGATGTGATGGCAACCAAGATCATATTCATCATTGAATTCATACATGCATCTCAAATCATTATCGTACATGCAGCAAGACACCATCATCCATAACAATACACTTCATGGAGTCCATGCAATTTAAAATGGTCCATATTTCATGCCTTTTTCAAAATTCCAGCATGTACCATTTTTTAAAATACTTAAATTAAATATCCATATGCTTCTCAAAAATCATGAAATCAAGGCAAGTGATAGGCAATACAATAGGATAGTGATTTCATGAAAAACACATGGCCAAAATAGAATTCCACACAATTCCATAATTCACACAAAATAGCATGAAATTTTCGGATGAAATCAGAATGCACAGTTTCCGAAATAATTTGATTAAAATATCCATACGACCTCCAAAAATTATGAAATGTTACCAAGTTATAGCCAAGACACTAAAGTAAATTTTTCATGAGGACTTCCAAGTCAGATTATTTTTATATTATTTTCTACAGTCTCACGAAGCTTCTGAATCTAACACCGGAACGTCCAGTGCATGCTTCTCCGAAATACTGAGTTTTCACCTACCTATTCTTCTTCGTTTCCTCTGCAATTTGGATATGTTTTACTTCAAGATGCTGTCTACAAGTTTTATGAAGAGATCCAAGTCAAAAATCCAGATTATAGTCGTCGTTTAGGTCCATGAAGTCTCGGGTGTCCTGTACTACATCTCCAGAATTACCATCTTCAACATCTAGTCGATTTACTAGGTTATACTTGTTCATTTCACTTCAAATTTGAGTAGGTTTTATTTTAAGATGTCCCCTACAACTTTCATGAAGAAATCGAAGAGAGATTCTTAGCAAAAATCAACATGCAACCACAAATCCATCAAAAGGTCAATGAAATCTTTCCAGATCTGAGGTCTCCGTAGGATGAGAGTTTAACCCCTCAAATCTCCATCATTTTCCACAAAATTTTATTATGTTGTATTTAAGGTGTTAGCTACAAATTTTATGAAGATATCGAATTTAAAATAGGACTCTAAACATGCATGAAAGCTCTCACAAGTTTCTGACTCAAACAGTTTATGCGAAAACATTCCAGATCTAGCATTTCCGTAGGATGAGAGTTTGACCCCTTAAATCTCCATAATTTTGTACAAAATTTCCGTATGTTGTAGTTAAAGATGTTATCTACAACTTTCATGAAGAGATCAAAGTCAAAATCGAACTCAAAACATGAATGCAAGCTCTCACAAGATTCTGTTTCAGGCGGATTTCACGAAATCAGCATGCAAAGTCAAGAACAGCCACATTCTAGCTCCGATTTTTGCCTTCCCTATGATCCGAAACCTACCACAAACAAATCATACATGCAAGGCACACATGCAAGGGTGGAAATCAATCCCAACTTGCCTCTAAGACCAAGCAAACACGACCACACGGACAGCACACCGGCGACGGACGAACGGCGTGCGGCCGGCGACGGGCGAGCTCCTTCCTTTCTCTCTTCCTCTCTCCTCTCTCTCGGCACCTAGACCGACCACTCCTTCTTTCTCTCTCTCTTTGGTTGTATCTTTATATATGCATGCAATCTTCTCTTGCATGGGGGGACACTTGTCCCTAAGAAGGAGACAAGTGTCTCCTTGTTGAAGACACTTGGAGGCCATGCGCCGGCAGCCCAATGGGCTTCATGGGCCGGGCCTCTTGGCCCACTTTAGGCCCATCTCACTTGGGCCTAAGGTCCAAACTTAAATGGCCCAAGTTTATTTTATTTTATTTTTATATAATATATATCTTAAGGTACTTATTTCCAACAATTATGTTGTTTGGTTGTATGTGAATAGAGACCAATTCACATATTCTTTATAACAACCACAAATGTTCATAAATACTATCTTTTTGGAACTCTTTTTTCTTCTCTTTACATACACACAACTTCAACAACATATTCAAAGTGAAATTCTAAGAAATAAATTGAGTAATTGCTGAACTCATTTCTCTACAGCTTTGGTATATATTCTTGATGTATATTTGTTCTAAACTCGACAGTGACAATAGTGGGGACAAATAATACCTTAAGGACAGCGATCGTCATCACACATTAAAATATCAAGAATCTATTACTACTTCTCTATCTTCATTAGCAATCAAATTTGCCCAACACGAGTATTCTCCAAAACCACTAGGTCAAAGAATAATCGGTACTTCTCACATTGCAGCTTATTAAAAGAGGGGTATGCAAATTCAGATATGCCAAAGCTTAATTTCTTGATGGGGACCTTGCACTTGCATAGTCATCTCAAAGCAGTTCCTCTCAAGATAAAAATGCACTCTAGTCTGCCTTCGTATTTACATTGGCTTCCTTTTGCTTCCTCTTATTTGTTAGTAGATGTACTCCCTAAATAGCACCATAATCCAAATGTTCCCAATTGAAAGGAGCATTACAACCAACCTTCTATAAGTTTCTTTAGAAGAGGCAAACACAGATAGACAGTGGCAACAAGTAGCATCGAATGGATATAGGGCCGATGAAGAAGCCCATGCGAGGCCGGGAATCTCCTGCCATATTTTGTTGCCGCGACCGCACATGTCGAGCTCGAGCCCGCACTCAACTGAGACTGGGCACACTGGCTAGACTCTTGTGCAACTGACGGCTGCGATTCCTTCATTTTCACTTCCAATCATCACAGAAATTTGACTGTTCCTCCTGTCAGCAAGTTTACACGACACAAGCTCATTGTAGGAGTGGTTATTCCTCATCATAATATAGGAATACGGCGACTGCCTACTGGAATCCAGAGGGGAGTTCAAGCCGTTTAATGCAATCTAGAAAGAGATTAAAAAAAGAAGAAGCAACAGCAACAACAACAACAACAAAATAAAAATAAAAAATAATAATAATAATAATAGTGTTAGGACCGATATAAAGATATAGCAATCACATGAGCGCACGCTTATGGCGTGCGCCTGTACATAACATTTGTCTACTTCATAAACCACACTACAAATAATAAAACAACTCAAAATAAGCAACTAATACCGAAGTATTCAGCATCTCATATGAATAAGATACAACATGCTATCTCGAAAAGGGAAAGGTACATTATAGATTTGGCGTTGCCCTACATGGTTACATTATAATACGTTTTTGCATGCCACAAAAATATGATCGAATCCGATTTTAATACCTGTTGTGGATCATTTGTGTCATGCCCCGAACCCCGAGCACGCAACAACCCCTTCCCTTGGTCAATAGAAAGCAACGTCCCAGGACTCGTCAACAACCATTCATTATAATCTTTCATTATGCGCATGTGGAAAATGAACCATCCCCTAGTCAAACAGAAAATCAAGCAATCAAACAGAGATAGATAGATGAACAGTAAGAACAACAACCACTCACATATATATACATTTTTATTGGATTAACCAACGAAGGATTGTTTCTGATTTACAAGCCCACCAGAGGGGCCGATCTATCCTCTAAGCCAAACCAAAAAGAAACTAGGCTAGGATAATCCAACCATACAAAAACGAACCCTCGGGTTTGGCACCCCTATCACTCGAACCCGTCAAACTTAGACTCCATCAGGTCGTAGTCGGAGGTGTTTGAGTCGATCTCTGGTGAAGAGGAGGCAAGATTCTCCACCGCACCGTTAGGAGGGTCTAGCTCTATGGGATCCCAGTTGGCATCCTCAGGGCCCCTACCAGGCTGTCACGCCCCGAACCCCGGGCGCACACACTCCCCTTGGCGGTCGACTAAAATTTGCGACGTTCCCAGGATGTGTCGCCGACCCTTTTTTTTATGCACATGCAGAATCGAATTAAACAAACCCCGAACACCAACAAACATGGGATAGAAAAGTAGGGCAACCAATTTCCAATCAAACCCCCTTTTATAAACAATCTGGTTTACACACAGATGCCAACTCTAAGGTCTATGTACAAGAAGTCTATCTTAAAAAGAAACCTCTAGGCCACCTATGCTCCTAACCCTTCCGCCTTGAGCTCCAGGTTCTTCACACTAGGGACTTGAAAATGATAACCCACCACGGGGTGAGATATAAATCTCAGCAAATTCACACCCTAAACCCCGATTAGGAAGATAATACACCTAGAGGTAGCCTACACACACAACCAATGAGACTCACCTCGCCTTAGTTCCTTCCTGCACATTAGTACAGTTCGTAAAACATATGCATTTAATCAATGCACTCAACAATTGGAACATCTCACTATCAAACAAATCAAACACAGAAGTCCCGATTATAAGGCCAAATCCTTATGACACGTCCCATATCGTGCCACACAATTTTGTCCTATAATTAGGCACGGCTAAATCACTCCATCAAACAATTCACAAGAGTCCCGATTATAAGGCCAAATCGTTATGACACATCTCATTCCGTGTCCCACAATTTCATCCCATAATCAAGCGCGGGTAACTCATATCGATGGTTCAATCCACACCTAATATTCACTCTTAAAAATCAAACTCAACATCCCCACTCAATATTCTGACTCCATTTTCCAACTCAATACTCAAATTCAAACCCAAACTCCAACTCAATATTAGACTCAAAGTTCTAGAGGTGCCCCCTCCCATGAAGTTCCGATATCGTGTCGCACTTAGTCCATGACCACAATAAGCAATAGCTCAAGTTACTAGAGGTGGTTCCCACGCAGTCACGCTTTTGTGTAGCACTTAGTTCTCGACTAATATAAGCAATGGTACAAAGTACTAGAGGTAGCTCATACGATGCTTTGCTATCATGCACACTTAGTCCTTTACTTGTTGACAACCAATCGGTTTTCTCAACCCAACACATCCTCTTTCAATTGTTGCCACATAAAACAATAATAATAAACCACAATCATGGCACAACCTTTCACGCCTCATCACCCATCACTTCTAAGCATATCATATAGCAATCACATCACCAAATAGGCATGGTTTAGCAAGCATAGTATCAAGAACAAATTACCAAAACTACTACCGGTCCTAACCGACAGAAACGGTCCACTCGCGCATCTCCGAGTTTAAATCCAGAAATGTAATCAGACGAGTTTGGAAAATTCTCAAGTTTGAATATGTTGTAAAGAACACATAAATGGACATTTCTCATGAAGACACCTTAAACCAGATCCTTCTAGATTAAGCCTAGTAAATCGCTCAATCTAGTACAAAAATTGGGTTCGTTTCCATAAAGTTTGTTTTCTGAAATTAGTTTGGTTCAAGATCCAAAACGTGTTCATTTGTGAAGGAACCATTTTGAAATTTGAACCCTAAGAGTTGAAAACAATTCCCTAGAATCCCAAAGGGTCCCAAATTCTAGCATAATCCGAGATTCTATTTGCAAATGATGGAGCTGAAATATCATATTTTGAAATCTCTAAAAATCTTGAATAAAATATACGTTGTAGATGAAGATGTCTAAAATATTTCGTAAGAAGGAATTGACTACAAAATCTTAACACATCTTGATCCACAAAAATGGCAAACAGCGAGGGTCCAGAGATCATAACTAAAGAAAGTCCACTAAATTGGACTAATCCATCCTCAATGATGCTAATCTCACTAATTAGATTAACACTAATCAATTCTAAGGCTAATCTAACCATTCTAAATTAGCAATAATCCATATTAAGGATAATCTAATCAATCCTTAAGCATAATTAACCTCCTAAGCAAGGTTTAGTGAGTAAACTCACTGGTTTAGCGAGCCAGTGAGTCCACGGCGACGGCGACGCGGAGGCGAGCGACAGACAAGCCTGCGGTGACACCAAGCGAGGTTCGAACAAGGCCTAAAATGGGCCACTAAGTTTCAGCCATTGCTAGAACTTCAGCTTCTGTCCAAGGCTGAATTGAAGGAGCTTCACAGCTGAAACGGGCTGGAATGGTGAGGAGGTGGACTAGGCAGCTTGGACGGGCGGCGGAGGGACCCGGCGACGGCGAATGGTGGCTGGACAGCGTACGTAAGGGCATGGGGCAGCAAGCAAGAGGCGGGACTGGAGGCTTGGACACGTGGGCTAGCTCGCGGGTGCAGGGGATGCGTGACGGCTTGAGCGGGCATGCAGCTACTCGGGCGACGTTCGAACGGGGCTGGCTCGACTGCTGCTTGCTTGGCTGGCTTCCTCTGGTTTTGTTGAGCTCCCAAACTTCTACAACAATGGATAAAGGAGCCAAGGGAAGAAGAAGGAGGCTATTGAAGCAAGGGGCGACCCAAAAGCCTTCAAAGTCTTCACAATTATCCCCATTCACTCATCACTTGCCCCCACCACCTATGGCTATCATCCTCAGCCACTTGCACACCCAAGGCTTCCCCAACAAGCCATTGAAATGGTCCAAAAGTGGCTACACCCCCTTGGCTACGAATTTGGACAATTTCCTCTTAAATTTAACTTGAATTCCCCTCCAATTGGACTTAGATTAGAGTCCATAAAATTAGATAAGGTTCCATTGTCCATCTCATGATTTTTCCTCATCAATTAATCCAACTTGACGGCAAAAAATGCGATAAAAAACGGCCCTCTAATTTTCTTGGTCCCAAATAGCCTTACTTTGAATTTTTGCGGAAAACTTGGGTTTGCAGAAAAATCTTTAGAGGATGAGTTGACATTCCTAAAATAAATTGTGACATGACATAACTTTCAATTTCTGAAATTGGGTTCAAATTTGCGGTTAATTTCAAACAAGTTCGATTTTAGCGTGACCTAACCTACCAGGTAGCTTTTAGGAATTTTTAGTGCAATTGACCTGTGGTCGATTAATTTCCAGCCACATTGTACATCTTTGACTCATTGACGACTCTCGGTTGTTTTGAAAATCTTGAGATTTCAAATACGAGCACAGAGTACAAAAATGACATAACAATCAGTTTCGTGTCGTTCAGTGAAAAATTTGCAATTAGGTGGAATCACCCACACTTTAATCATATACCTTAGTCGAACCGACCTATCTCCGATCTCTGATCGATTTTGATAGTACCGTATTGAGCCTTGCAGATTAGCACCGTCGAGCAGTCAATTTCTGATCGAATTCTTAAGTCTGTTGAGTTAAAATCCCTTAACGGTTTCACCTGATAAACTAGTTATCTTGTGAGTGATCAGCTCAGAGAAAAATACTATAGGCGCCTCGATGAAAAGTCCAACTTATTCAATTGAAAACAGAATCAGAAATTCGAGATGTCACAACTCTTCCCCTCTTATAAAAATTTGGCCCTCGAAATTTAAACCTATTACAAATCTTAAACAAAAAGGTGGGGGTATTGTCGTCTCATCGAATCTTCACTTTCCCAAATTGCTTCTTCTGTGCCGTGGTTTTTCCAGACCACTTTGACTAACTGGAGTGTCATGGTGCGCAGAACTTGTTCCTTTCGATCTACAATTTGAACTGGTCTCTCCACGTACGACACCCTATCGTCCGCATCTAACTCTTCAAAATTCAGCACGTGGATCGACTTAGGCTCATACTTTCTCAACATTGACACATGGAAGACATCATGAACTTGTGCCAACCTTGGCGGCAATGCAAGACAATACGCCAAAGTCTCTATTCTTTCCAGAATCTCAAAGGGACCTACGTACCTCGAACTCAGCTTTCCTTTATTGCCGAAGCACGAAGTACCCCTCATCGGTGACACCTTCAAAAACACGTGCTCACCAACTTGGAATTCAAAAGGCCTTTGACGCTCATTTGCATAGCTTTTTGGCGGCTTTGAGCAGTCTTTAATTTGTCTCTGATAACTGCAACGGTATCCACTGATTGTTGAATTAACTCTGGGCTTGTGATCTTCCGTTCTCCAACTTCATCCCAACAACCTGAAGTTCTGCACACTCTGTCATACCACGCTTCAAACGGTGCTATCTGAATACTCTGCTGGTAGTTGTTGTTGTAGGCAAACTCGACGAGATGAAGCTGTTCCTCTCAGCTTCCTTTAAAGTCTAGCATACACGCTCTCAACATGTCTTCGAGAACCTGAATTTTCCTCTCAGACTAGCCATCCATCTGAGGATGATAAGCCATATTGTACTGCAGCTTCGTTCCCAAGGCAGTTTGCAAACTTTTTCAGAAGGCTACTGTTAACTTCGAGTCTCGGTTAGATGTAATCGTCACTAGCACTCCATGAAGATGAGCAATCTAACACATGTACAATTCTACATATCTGTCCAATGCATAATCCTTTCGTACAGTGATGAAATGAGCAGACTTCGTCAATCTGTCGACCACAATCCATATGGAATCATTACCCCTCTAACTCCTCTATAAGCCCATCACAAGGTCCATTGTGATGTGTTCCCATTTCCACTCAGGAATCTCGAGAGTTTGAAAAGTCCTCCTGGCTTACAGTGCTATGCCTTCATTTACTGACACGTTAGATACTAGGCGATATGCTTGGCGATATTCGCCTTCATACCGGTCCACCAATAGTGTTGACGCAAATTTTGATACATCTTAGTACTGCCTGGATGAATGTTGTAACTGTTATGATGAGCACCTGACAAAATATCCTCCTTAAGCTTTGCACCGTCTGATACACATAATCATCCTCAGAACCTTAGTGTTCCTTCATCAGAAATAAAAAAAATCAACCTTCTTTTTTTCCGTATCTTCCTGCAGAATCTTTTGGATCTCTGGATCTGTCAACTACAACATCTTGATTCTTAGCTGTGCTTTGGTTCAATTATGAGGATTTCCATAAGACTTGAAAGGTGGCCTACCTCAAATTTGAAAACCGAATCTCTAGCTCATTCGAGTAAAATCTATGCCTGAATCACCATCTGTGCAATCGATGAGTTTCGACTCAACGCATCTGTAACTTCCGTTCCTTCAATTCTGACAATGCCATACGGTAGGGGGCCTTAGAAATTGGCTCCGTCTTAGGGGCCAATTCAATCACGAACTCAATCTCCTTTTCTGGTAGCAGACCCAGCAATTCTTCAGGAAACACCTCAAAAAACTCTTGTACCACGGCTATGTTCTCCATCTTCGGTTCCTCAACTGTCGCATCCACTACAGTTGCCAAATAACCTTGACAACCTACATCCAAAAACTGGTTGCCTTAAGTGACGAATTTAAAATAATCAGGGGTCCTTCTCGGTTTCCAACACACTCAAAACTCCCACACACTAACGAGTTAAACTGTATTATTTCACAACAACAATTCATTACCACAAGATGCTCCTTGAACCAACCCTTTTTATATATGACATCAAAGTTATACATAAGCAAAATAGTTAAGTACAACTCTAGCCAGTGATTCTCATTTCCACGACTTCATTACAACAAACTGAAATCCTACAAGCTTAACCCAACTTTCCATAGCTTGGTTCGTCCCTGTCTCCTTTGCAATCCTAGCGGCGCTCAATCTGCGGTGTCTTCTCTCTGTTATGTCCCATCGTTGGCGGCGGTAGCAGCTATGGTCCCATCTGCCTACGCGGATAGTCCTTAAACTGGTGGCCTTATTGGCCACATTTAAATTAAGCTCCTGTTTTGAGATGACATGGAATTGAACCATGTCTTTTCCTGCAAAAACAACACACGTCGTTCGAGTTGGGCGCTGACTTTCCAATCCCATCCTTTTTGTTGGGCAGAATGGGATATCTTCCTTCAGACATCGGCTTTTTCCTAAACCAATTACCATCTCTGTTCAAACTGAATCTCGACCCAGATGTGGTTGTTTGTTCAATCAGGTTCCTCTTTATCAATTGGGCCCGACCATATAGCTCGTTGTAATCTTTCAAATCGAATGGCACCAACGGATTCTTCAGCTCCGATCGGAGGCCATTCCCGAACCACCTAGCTCTGTTAGCTGGATCTTCTATCAACCTAGGGGCATACTACAATAGCTCTATAAACTTGGCCTCGTACTGGTCCATAGTCATCGAACCCTGACGAAGGCACTGAAATTCCTCCATCTTCTAATCTCTGGTGCAGTCAGAGAAGTACTTTCCATTAAAAACTTCAACAAAGGCGTTCCACACCGGAACCACACCTTTATGAACTATTCTACCTCTGGTGGCTCTCCACCAAGTACTTGCGTTACCCTGTAGCTGATATACTGGAAGGACAACCTTTTCCTCCTTAGTGCACATCAGCAGTGCAAAGGCCTTCTCCAAGTCTTGGATCCAGAGCGTTGCAGCCTTGGGATCTCCTGCAACAGTGAACCTCGGCGGGTTCAGCTTCAGGAATTACTCTACCAACTTATGCATCGATTGCTCCCCAATCACAATTCTAGGTTGGACTCCAGTAGGTGCGGCTGTAGCAGCGGAAGCGGCAGCTTGATTCTGAACTTACTGCTCCATCAGATTTCCCAAAGTCTCGAGCACCAGCACGATCCTATCTAATATAGGATCGCCGGGTGCTACTACACCAGTACCAGCTTGAGGTGGTACTCTCTCACTCGCGATGGCCTGAGCCTGCGCTCTACCTCGGGCACCGACCCTAGTCGGCGTCCTACCCCGAGAGACTGACACAACGCTCCTCTTCCGAGGAGTTCATCGCTCCGAATCGTTCATTCTATAGGATCTATACAAAACATGCTTTCCAGTTCCACACAGAATTAGAAAACTGAGCCACCCACACGAATAACCAATCAGTAAATCACAGGCGTCTACAAAAAGAAAGGGTCTTTCCTACTAACATCCCATAACCCATCGCACCTTATCACTCCATACACTGATCAGCTCTAATACCACTTTGGGCGAGGATGTCACGCCCCGAACCCTGGGCGCACACACACCCCTCGTTGGTCGACTAAAATTTGCGACGCTCCCAGGATGCGTCTGTTGGGAATAACGGATCCCCGAAAAACCGGATTCGACACTAAATCGAACCCCTAAAGCAATGCGGAAGACGAAGCTCGGAAAAACACGTATCACTGATCGTAAAGCATACCACAGATTCGAGCGTACCTTGTTAGCCACAGATTAGACACCAATGCCGAAGATCGAGGAAGAAATTCTGATCCGATGATGTCAATTTGCCTTGAAAGGGAAACGGCGTCGTCTTAAGCGTTTTGGAGGGAAAGAGAGAGTGAGGAACGTACGTTAAAATGGCCAAAAGGTGCGTTCTCTCTCTCTCTCATCCCTTTTATACGTTCCCTTATCAACGGGCCCTAATTCCGTGGACCGGGCTTTTAGGCCCAACATGGGCGGACGGGCCTTAAGCCAATCACTAATAAAACCATCATCTCCCACTCGCATATGGTGGGCTGAACAGAATTCTCTTTACCTCTCTTCAACATTCATACCGGTGAATAATCCGTGCGACCAGCATACTTTGAGAGCTCGTTGCCATACATCTGTTAGGAATATATAGCAGCTCATAATGGGCATCACACTTCGAGTATATTTAGCATGCAGCACCCTAGATCGATTGATCACATTCATATCTCTCTTGATCTCTTTTAAACAATGATATATATATTGTATTCACAATTATGATTATCACAAAGACAGTCATAATTTGTTAACCGGTGAATACAAAAACTACAATGTGATTCTCCAAATTCGATCTTCCTCTTCCCTTCAAACTCTCAATTTCAGTTCAGCTTGCTTTTCTAGAAATGCCCCATTAGATCGAATCAACTCATGACCATTTGCAACATCCTAAGATAGCAAACACTAAATAGAAATCTTGAGAATAAGTAAGAGTCATGAGGGGACTAAAAAATTGAGGAACTCTTTTCCTTAAGAGTCTCACACGACATAAAAGTTGAGATCAAACTTTTGCCACTCTTATTGGTCGTTTCATGCATACATGTATGAAATACGTATTACGGTATTAACTCCTTTCCCATGGAGCGTATGTCTACACCTTCAATACCATACAGATGATAGTTCAGACATACCCAATGTCTAACTTGAGTTCACGTATCTACTCATTCACAAAATTCATCGGAACTCACATCGGCATCATAGACGATAAAGTAAAATATGTGGGGTATTTTACTTTCGGACATAGTAAGTATTATGTCCTCATCTTAACACCCAGTTAAGGCGATATACGTATTTTAAGCTTGAGCTCTCGATTATCACCTAGATAATAAGCTTAAAAACAGTCTCATCTCTATTTATCACATAGTAAATAGAGGCGATTACCCGTGTGAGTGGGCTAATCTTATATCTGTCCGACATACTTCCTCAACTTAAAATAATACACTAAGCATTAAGATGCATAAAGATCAAACAAAGATTCATAGGCATTAATGATGAAAAACACAAATTCATCAAATGTGAACGCTTCAGGGAAAATAAAATCCGGTACATCAGACTCTACGCAATCCTAGAGATTTCATATGGCCACAAAACGCATCTCTAGGTATTGGCTTTGTCATAGGATCTGCTACCATTCTATGCGTAGTATGTACTCTAAGTTCACATCTTTTCGTGCAATCATATCCTTGATAAAAGTATACTTGGTATCTATATGTTTGGTCTTGCCATGATATTTTGGATCTTTGGTGTACGCTTTTGCTGCTTGGCTATCACAGTTAACCAACAATGAATCTGCAGCACTTCAAATAACACCTAAATGAACCAATAATCTCTTAAGCCAAACATCTTCTTTATTGCTGCTGATAATGCCACGAACTCGTTTCCATCGTGGACAAGGCTATACACTTTTGTTTCTTCTTTGCTCCAACATATGGTGCCATTATTCAATAAGAAAACAAATCCAGAGGTAGATTTTCTTTCATTTAAATCTCCTCTCCAATCAGCATCAGAATAGCCTTTGAGTTGTAGATCATTTCCATAATAACTCAACGTATAATCAACAGTCCCCTTTAGATACCTTAGTATTCATTTAACGGCTTTCTAACGTGCTTGACCTGGATTGGATTGGTATCTGCTCACCATTCCAACTGCAAAACATATGTCAGGTCTTGTACACATCATAGCGTACATCAAGCTCTCAACAGCACTAACATAAGGAGCATATTTCGTTTGTTCCTTCTTTTGTGGAGTCCTTGGACACAGTCTATGGCTCAATCCTTCACCTTTTGCAATAGGAGTGTCTATGGGTTTACAATCCCATATCCTTCAATTCAAAGCTGGAAGACAACCAACTTTTGACAGTATTGACAAGCTTCATATTGCTTCCGGCAATTAGTATATCATTAACATATAATGATATGATCACAAATTGATCATTGGATCTTTTGATATATATACAATGATCCTCATCTATCATTGTAAAATCATATGCCATTATGGCATTATGAAATCGTATATACCATTATCTTGACGACTGCTTAAGGCCATATATCGACCTCAAAAGTCAATATACATTTTTTCTTGGCCTTTCACTATGAAACCAACAGGTTGTTCCATATATGTTCCTTCCTCTAAATCTCCATTGAGGAAAGCAATCTTTACATCCATTTGATGAAACTCAAGATCCATGCTAAACACTATTGCCAGAATTATGCGAATCAAGGTAAATCTCACTACAGGAGAAAATATATCTTCATAATCAATTCATTCATGTTGATTATACCCCTTCGCTACAAGGCGAGCCTTATGCCTTTTTATCGAGCCATCAGCCTTTCGCTTTATTTTGAGAACCCACTTGTTCCCAATAGCTCTGCGTCCTTTTTGGAAGATCAACCAGTTCCCAGACTTGGTTTGATTTCATTGATTTCATTTCCTCTTCCATTGCATGAATCCATTTTTCCTTACTAGGGCAATTTAGAGCCTCATTAATATTTCTTGGCTCATCCTCATCTTGCGAAGCAACCATAAAAGTTTTCCCTTCAATGTCAAAAACATCGACGGGAAAAACTTTGGCGACTTGTTCGCCGTATGGGAGATTGTACACTTAGTACATCATTCCCATTTATGCTCCCACTAGGATTAGATAATGATTACATCGTCTCATCATATGGTTGTAATTGAGAATGAGTTCAATTCAATTCATCACTTCTCATATTACTCCCACTTGGACGAACTCCACTAATATCATTATCTTGATCCAAGGTTTCAAATAGGAAGTACTCTTCTCCTATTTCGCCCCTCTTAGGAAATTCATCCACTAAGGATGTGACATCCCGTGATTCAAATTTAGTCATACTCTCACTTTCCTGCTCACCTACGAACACATACCCTTTCGAGTGTTCGGAGTATCTCATTAAAATACTATTCTTTCCTTTAGGACCCAATTTCCCAAACTTGTGAGAGGACTCATGAGTATAGGCAGCACAACCCCATGGCTTAAGAAAACTTAAGTCCGGTTTTCTACCTGTCCATAACTCATATGGAGTGGAACTAACTGATTTGGAAGGCACCCGGTTAAGTATATAGGCAGCAGTTAACAATGCATCACTCCAAAAAGTGATATGTAAGTTAGCATGCGCCATCATGGACCTAACCATTTCCAGTAGGGTTCTGTTTCTTCTCTCTGCAACACCATTTTGTTGAGGAGTATATGAAATAGACAACTGTATTTCTATTCCTTTTCATCACATTATTTTCTGAACTCATCAGATAAATATTCTCGACCTCAATCGGATCTCAATACTTTTATTTTCTTGTCTAATTGATTTTCTTCCAAGTTCATAAACCTTTTGAAACAACTTATGCTTCAGATTTATGAGAAATCAAATAGACACAACCGAATTGAGTATAATCATCTATTAAAAGTGATGAAGTAAATAGTCCCATGCCTTCCTCTCACATTCATTGAACCACAAACGTCAGAATGGATTAAATGCAGAGGAACGTCAGCTCTTTTACCTTTTTTAAATGGTTTCCTTGTCGTTTTCCCTTCTAGGCAATGCTTACATATGGACAAATCGACTTTTTCAATATTGCCCAACAAGCCATCTTTGGCTAGTCTATTCATATGTTGTTGGCCAATATGACCAAGTCTAGCATGCCACACATTCACATCATTATCACATGAAGTAAAAGACGTGAAACAAGGGAATAACATATTGACATCACCACAGTCAACATTCAGTACAATAAAACCATCCAGAAAGTGACCACAACCATAGTAGTTTGTATCTAAACACAAATCTAGACATTTATTATGGAAGTTCATACCAAAACCAAGCTTAACCAACACCAAAACAGACACTTAAATTTCGACGAATCTCCGGAGCATATAGATCATCATGTAGGAACAAGTTGCGTCCACCACGCATGTTCAATTGGCAAGTGCCAATCCATTTAACTTCATCTCTGGAGTTATTTCCTACATAGATCCACTTAGTTCCAGTTAGAACTCGTCGGAATTCCACAAAGGATCATCTATCCTTTGCTACATGGTCTGTCGCTCCTGAATCTATGGTCCACAAAGGATTGGATTCAGCCAATAATTCAGAACTTGACACATAAGTAAAGTTCTCAAATTTACAAGAGGTGTGTACATTATTTGGCTCACGACAGTCGCGAGCATAGTGACCCTTCTTGTCACAATTGTAACACCTCACCCTTGACATTTTCTTCACTTGAGGACGTTTTCCTCTCTTGTGTTGGTTAACTCTTGATCTTTTGCAATAAGGACTTGATCCTTTGCATTCCCATATATTGAACGAATCAATATGCTTGCGCTTAGAGCTCAAAGCCCTTTCTGAGCTAGAACCAGCATTGTAAATATCTATTTTCAGCTCACATGCCGTTAAGCGGTCCTCTACCAGCTCAAGGTGGCGCACAGCATCCTCAAGATCTTCCATAACATGGTCAAGAGCTTCTAGTGCTTCTTGCTTTTCCAGCACATATTGAATCTTCATTTTCAATATTTCACAATTGTTGCCGTTCATTTCAGCAATTACGTTCTTAGTTGCTGAAACTATCAATCTGAACACATCAGACATATATGCATGAATAATTAATGCCTATCATTTATGCATCCACTTTGCACTGAGACCCATCATATTAATGAATAATTTCAAGTAAGGTTTCAGAATCAAAAGGTCACTACGTTTCCAATCATTCTCCAAAAATCCTAACTTAAAACTATTATTAATATAATTGTCTTATGCAAAATAAATTCTATGAAGTTACAAAAACTTCTATGAACTACCCACTGACTAACTACCCAAAGCCAATCAGCAATTAACAGAAAGCAACAGATAATTGACATCCAATAAAATAATAATTCTTTCAACTAATACAACAATAGAAAGAGATATTCAACACTAAAAAACATCTCAAACTAATCTAAGAAATAAATAGGGAAAGTCCCTTCTAATCTATCAGTCAAAGTATTTGAAAAAACTTTTGGAGAGCTTTCATGTCGCCACCAAGGCGCATTTACTCTACGCCATGTGGCGCTCAATCTAAGGGTTGAAGTTTTGGCCAACTCAATCCTATAGTACTCTCTTACAAAAGCTTCCACTAGCCTTCTATAACCCGGGACCACGTTGACCTCCCATAGCCGATCTAACACTACTTGCCATTCGGGTGGAAGAGTGTTCATCAAAGCGACACCTTCTCAAAATCCGGCATAAGATAACCATTCCGGATGATTTCTGTATCATCTGATTGACCTTGACCATATGTGATACTAAATCACCATCAAGCTACCGATAATCAGCTAACTCTTTCATCAGCCTTTCGGTCTAGCTCTTCCTTCATCCATTCTCGGGATTGCGGTATACATGCATAACACATCATAGTTCTGCAACAAATGCATAACTAAAATGGATCACTTTTAATCCACAATAAACAAAATGGAAAATACATAATTTTCCATGATTCATGCAACAAATGCAGAATAAAAAATGGATTACCTCTAACCCACACAGACATTTTTGAAAAAGAAACAAATCCTTTTTTTTTTGGGGTCAACGGTCAACGGTCAACGGTCGTCGGTCAACGGTCAACGGGTCATCGGTCAACGGGTCAACGGGTCAACGGTCAGGTCGTCGGAACGGTCGGCCGGTTCGGGCGAACGGACGGCACGTGCCGCGCGCGTGCGTGCCAGGCGTCTGCGGTTCGGGTCGGGTCGGGTCGCCAGTCGGTTCGCCGGCCGGTGACCGCCGCCAACCGTCGTCAGCAATGACGTCATCCCAGCGGTTATCGACCGTTGGGTGACGTCAGCACGCGTCGATCCGCCGACCGGCGCGTGCCGGTTCGCCACCGACGTCGCGCACGTGCCGGTTCGCCGACCGGCGCATGTGGCGCACTTGCTGGCCGATGCTAGCGCTTCGGGCGCGTGCGGCGTCGCCTAGCGGCGCACGACATGTCGCCGGACTCGCCTCGACAAGCCCTTTCACCCTATGCCTTCAGAAATTGATTTCGAGTCACAGAAACTCGAAAAAATGGAGGAACAGCGCTCGGGTGTCGGGATTTCTCGCCCCGATCCGTACGGCCGAAAATTTTCGTGAAAAATCAATGAAAAAACATCAAACAAGTCGGGAAAATGTGAACTAGGGCTCTGATACCAATGTTGGGAATAACGGATCCCCGAAAAACTGGATTCGACACTAAATCGAACCCCTAAAGCAATGCGGAAGACGAAGCCCGGAAAAACACGTATCACCGATCGTAAAGCACACCACGGATTCGAGCGTACCTTGTTAGCCACAGATTAGACACCAATGCCGAAGATCGAGGAAGAAATTCTGATCCGATGATGTCAATTTGCCTTGAAAGGGAAACGGCGTTGTCTTAAGCGTTTTGGAGGGAAAGAGAGAGTGAGGAACGTACGTTAAAATGGCCAAAAGGTGCGTTCTCTCTCTCTCTCATCCCTTTTATACATTCCCTTATCAACGGGCCCTAATTCCGTGGGCCGGGCTTTTAGGCCCAACATGGGTGGACGGGGCCTTAAGCCCATCACTAATAAAACCATCAGCGTCGTTGACCCTTTTTTTTTTTATCCACATGCGGAAGCAAATTAAACAAACCCCGGACAACAACAAACATGAGATAGAAAAGCAGGGCAACCAATTTCCAATCAAACCCCCTTTTTGTAAACAATCTGGTTTACACACAGAGGCCAACTCTAAGGTTTATGTACAGGAAGTCTATCTAAAAAAAGAAACCTTTAGGCCACCCATGCTCCTGACCATTCCACCTCGAGCTCCGGGTTCTTCACACTAGGGACCTGAAAATGGTAATCCATGACGGGGTGAGATATAAATCTTAGCGAGTTTATGCCATAAACCCCAATTAGAAAGATAATATATCTAGAGGTAGCCTACACACAGAACCAATGAGATTCACCTCGCCTCAATTCCTTCCTGCACATTAGTATAGTTCGTAAAATATATGCATATAATCAATGCACTCAACAATTAGAACATCTCACTATCAAACCAATTAAACACATAAGTCCTTATTATAAGGTCAAATCGTTATGACACGTCCCATATCGTGCCACACAATTTTGTCCCATAATCAGGCGTGGCTAAATCACTCCATCAAGCAATTCACAAGAGTCCCGATTATAAGGCCAAATCGTTATGACACGTCCCATAATCAGGTGCGGGTAACTTATATCGGTGGTTCAATCCACACCCGATATTCACTCTCAAAAATCAAACTCAACATCCCAACTCAATATTCCAACTCCATCTTCCAACTCAATACTCAAATTCAAACCCAAACTCCAACTCAATATTAGACTCAAGGTTCTGGAGGTGCCCCTTCCCACAAAGTTTTGCTATCGTGTCGCACTTAGTCCCTAACCACAAAAAGCAATAACTCAAGTTACTAAAGGTGGCTCCCATGCAGTCACACTGTCGTGTAGCACTTAGTTCTCGAATATCATAAGCAATAGGTAAAGTTACTAGAGGTGGCTCCCACACAATCACGCTGTCGTGTAGCACTTAGTTCTCGACTATCATAAACAATGGTACAATATACTAAAGGTGGCTCATACGATGCTTTGGTATCGTACACACTTAGTTCTTTACCTACTCACAACCAATCGGTTTTCTCAACCCAACACATCCTCTTTTAATAGTTGCCACATAAAACAATAACAATAAACCACAATCATGGCACAACCTTTCGTGCCTCATCACGAATCACTTATAAGCATATCACAAAGCAACCACATCACCAAATAGGCATGGTTCAGCAAGCATAGCATCAAGAACAATTACCAAAACTACAACCGGTCCTAACCGGCAGAAACGGTCCACTCGCGTGTCTCCGAGTTTAAATCTAGAAATCTAATAAAAAAAGTTTGGAAAATTCCCAAATTTAAATATGCTGTACAAGACACATAAATAAACATTTCTCATGAAGACACCTTAACCCAGATCCTTCTAGATTAAACCCAGTAAATCGCTCAATCCAGTACAAAAACTGGGTCCGTTTCCAGGAAGTCTACTTTCTGAAATCAGTATGGTTCGAGATCCAAAACTTGTTCATTTGATATGAAATTTGATTATGTTAAAATAAATGATGTGAAAAACAACTTTTGTGAAGAAACATTTTTAAAATTCAAACCCTAAGAGTTGATGAAAATCCCTAGAATCCCAAAAGGTCCCAAATTCCAGCTCAGTCCGAGATTCTATTTGCAAGTGATGGAGCTGAAATCTCATACTTTAAAATCTCTAAAACTCTTGAGTAAAATATATGTTGTAGATGAAGATTTCTAAAACATTTCTCAAGGGGAATCAACTTCAAAATCTTTACACATTTCGATCCATAAAAATGGCAAACGGTGAGGGTCCAGAGATCAGAACTGAAGAAAGTCCACTGAATTGGACTAATCCATCCTCAATTGTTCTAATCTCACTAATTAGATTAAAACTAATCCATTCTAAGGCTAATCTAACCATTCTAGATTATCATGAATCCATCTTAAGGCTAATCTAATCAACTCTTAAGCATAATTAACCTCCTAAGCAAGGTTTAGTGAGTAAACTCACTGGTTTAGCGGGCCGGTGAGTCCATGGCGACGGCAACACAAAGGCGATCGACAAACAAGCCTACGGCGACACCAAGTGAGGTCCGGATGAGGCCTAAAATGGGCCACTAAGTTTCAGCCCTTGCTGGAACTTCAGCTTTTGTCGAAGGTTGAACCGAAGGGGCTTCACGGCTAAAACGGGTTAGAATGGCGAGGTGGACTAGGCGGCTTAGAATGGTGGTGGAGGGACTCGGCGACGGCGAACGGTGGCTGGACATCATACGTACCGGCGTGGGGCAACGAGCAGGAGGCGAGACTAGCAGCCTGGACGCGCTAGCAAGCTTGCGGGTGCGGGGGACGCGCGACGGCTCTGGCGGGCGTGCGGCTGCTCGAGCACCGTTCAGACGGGGCTAGCTCAGTTGCTGATTGCATGGCTAGCTTCCTATAGTTTTCTTGAGCTCCTAAACTTCGACAATAATGGATAAAGGAGCCAAGAGAAGAAGAAGGTGTGGCATCCTAGAATTTTATGAAAATCCCTAAGTATGCCATAAGCCATGGATAGGCGATGGAAACACCGTTATTGTATTTTTGTAGCCTTTTGATCCATGATTCGCAATGAGATTTATGGTCAAGCTTGTAATGGATAAATTTTGGGAAAGAAAGTTCTATCTTTGTCCATATGTATTATAAATTGGAACTTATGGATTTATGATTGCAAGTGTATAACCATTTGATTTGCAATTTAGTACTTTGATTTAATAGGGATTTAGTTAGTTTTTAAAAAGGGTAAATTCTGGATTTATTTAAGCTTGGGTCTTAGGCCCAAGAGTGTTGGGCCTAAGATGGGCCTTAATGGCCGGCCCATAAACCCATGAAGGGCTGTTGTTGCACAAAAGGGGGGAAGTCCGGTTTGCATGCCTCCCCCATTTGTCCCATGGTGATGGCCAAGTGTCACCCCATGCAAAAGGTGATGATGGCTAATGTTGGAGGGAAGGAAAATTAGAGGGGAAAAGTGGCCGGTTTAAGCAAGAGAGAGAGAGAGAGAGAGGAGAGTTCGTTCGAGAGAGAGAGAGGAGAGAAAGAGAAGGAAGAAAGGAAGAAAGGAAGAAGGGAAGAAGGAAGGAGGAAGGGCCGTGCATCGCCGTCCATCACCGCCGTGTCTCACCAATTGTGCTCGCCGTTTGCTCGGGTTGGAGGCAAGTGGGATCCCTTGATCTACTCTTGCATGCTGTGTTTAGTGTGTGTGATTGAATGGTGACAATTTCGGATGTATAGAATGCGAAAACAATTCAAGTTATAAGAGTGGTGCTCTAGTCTAGTGTACTGTGCTTGAGAAAAACAGCTCGACCTTGGATGTTCTAGTGACTTGCATGTGATGTTCTAGTTCAATTTTGGCTTCGACCTCTAAATAAAAGTTGTAAAGGACTTCTTGGAGTATAACATACTCAAATTTGGGACAAAAAAAACAAGTATAAGTGGGTGAAACCGTTATTCTTTGGAAAGACTGGATCTGGAAATTTCGGTACTAGGAAGAGAAGTTTTAACCGCCTATATTTCATTACCTAGGACGAATATGACTTCGATGTTTTCATCAAGTATTTACCTTATGGTCTTGGCTATCACATAGTCAAATTTCATAATTTTTTAATGTCATTTGTGTATTTAATCAAAAATGTTTCTAAAACTGTGTAATCTGATGTGTTCGGACTTGGTAATGTTGCAATGCGTGGTCTATAACGTTTTTTATGAGATTCTTTTGGAAAATTGTTCTGCATGAAATATATTTTTTTATGTCTTGCCTACAACATATTCGGATTTCGTAATTTTTGAAGTTCATTTTCCTATTTAACCAAAAATGTTTCAAAAACTGTGCAAGTGGAATGGACAGAATTAGTAGTGCTTGGATGTGTGGTCTGTATTGAACTATATGGGGATATTTTGGTGTAGTGTTCTTAATGAAGCATCTGCCTTTATGTCTTGACTATCACATGTTCGAATTTCATAATTTTTTAATGTCATTTGGGTATTTAATGAAAATTTTTTCTAAAACTCTGCTAGCTGGATTGTGCAAATTTCAAAAGCTGTGATGTATGGACTATCCTGTTTTGTATGAAATTCTGGTGGTGTTGTGTTCTTCATGAGATAAATGCCCCTAGAGTTTGTCTATGATGTACTAAATTCTTAGAAATTATTAGAGACAATTACTAAATTTTAGGAAATGTAAATTAAAAAAAAAGAATGCATTTTGTTTTCTAAAATAATAGTAATTGATATTGCTGCATATGTGATGATATATGGCATTACATATAAAATCAAAAGCTGAAATTGACTTTGTTACCATCACATCATGTGCCATGTTAATATTGATACACAATTGTGAACATGAATTGTGATAAATGAGGATGCCGTCGGAGGTGTGAGCCGACGATGCCCCGGGAGTGTTGAGATGCCCAGAGTGTGTGTGCCAGATGCCCGGAGGTGTGTGTTGGATGTCCTCGGGAGTTTCGAGATGCCCGGAGTGTGTGTGCCGGATGCCCGGAGGTGTGTGCCGGAGGTTCCTCGTGATGCCAGGTTGGGTACGCGTGATAGAAATGTGGGATGCAATTATTGGTCTCGAGAAAGAAAAATGTGGCGATCCAATTGAAAAACAAGAGCTGAAACTGAATCATGCATAGTGTGGTGACATGTATGCATGGCTGTATGATGTAGCATGTATAATTGCATGGTGGTATGTGCACATGGTATGGTGACATGTATGCATGACTGTATGATGTTATATGTACAAGTGCATTGGTGGTATATGCACATGACATTGTGACTTATATACATGGTTGTTTTGATGAGATGTGCATGGCTGAAAGGTAAGACATGTTCAACATGTATGAACTATATGTACTCAATGATGTCATGATTATTCTGTTTGATGCATTGAGTAGTTTGATGGATCTTTTACCTGCTGAGTGGTTGTACTCACCCCTTTGGGGACCAACATTTCAGATTAGAAAGATGCACCTCCCTCTGGTCACGCGCGGTACCTTTTACGACCTTCCATCTGACATGGAGGTCGAGTGTATGGAGCATAATTGTGTCACCATCCCTGGTTTGGTGTTCATACGGGTTTGTGTGCTAGTGATGTATGACGTGGGCCTGGCTGGGGGCCTAGTCATCTAGGAGTTTATATTTGTCCATGTCCGACACCATGGAGTTATGTTAGGGATGTTACCGCCGCCGCCGCCCGATGCACCGGATTGGGTATGATGGCGCGTATAGCTGTTGGGAGCTAACACTTTTTGGAGATAGCCGACACTCGTAGATGGAGGGTGGTACATGATCGATGTAGAATCGAGTCCTTTTGGGATGGTAGCCGAGTATAGTTAAAATCTTGGCTTTTTGTTGTATCAACCTTGATGTCCATCATGAAAATATAAATAAGAGTGAATCGGCATTATCTTTTCTTATGGTGCATAGTTGGTGTGTATTGCATTATGGTTATTGGAGGGAGAGATGGTGAGACTTGTTTATGCTTCCGCTAAAAAGTTGCGCTGTGACTGCTTTTGAAAAAAAATCCCCTAGTCAAAAGGGTATCAGTCAAGTGAAGTTATATGAGATCGAGTAATTGAGAGAGATCACTGTGGCGACCTCAGGCGAGTCAAGGGTGCCACAGAAGGGGGCCGTTGAAGCAAGGGGGGACACAAAAGCCTTCAAAGTCTTCACAATTATCCCCATTCACTCATCACTTTCCCCCACCACCTATGGCTGTCATCCTCAGCCACTTGCACACCCAAGGCTTCCCCAACAAGCCATTGAATGGTCCAAAAGTGGTTGCAGTCCCTTGGCTACGAATTTGGACAATTCCCTCTTAAATTTCACTTCAATTCCCCTCAAATTGGACTTAAATTGGAGTCCATAAAATCAGCCAATGTGCCATCGTCCATCTCATGATTTTTCCTTGTCAATTTGTCCAACTTGACGGAAAAAAAAATGTGATAAAAAACGGCCCTCTAATTTTTTGATCCAAAATAGTCTTACTTTGAATTTTCGCCGAAAACTTGGGTTTACAAAAAAAATCTTTAGAGGATGATTCGATGTTCCTAAAATAAATCGTGACATGGCAGAACTTTCAATTTCTCAAATCGAGTTCAAATTCACAGTTAATTTCAACTGAGTGCAATTTTAGTGTGACCTAACCTACTGGGTAGCTTGTAGGAATTTTTAGTGCAATTGACTTGTGATCGATTATTTTCTAGCCACATTATACATCTTTGATTCATTGGCGACTCTCGGTTGTTGTGAAAATCTCGAGGTTTCAAATATGGGCACAAGGTACATAAATGACAGAAGAATCAGTTTAGTGCCGTTCGGCGAGAATTTTGCAATTAGGTGGAATCACCCACACTTTAATCACATACCTCAGTCGAACTAACATATCTCCAATCTCTGAAGGATTTTGACAATACCATATTGACTCTTGCAAATTAGCACGGTCGAGCAGTCGATTTCTGGTCGAATTCTCAAGTTTGTTGCGTTAAAATCCCTTAACGGCTTCACCAAATAGACTAGTTATCTTGTGAGCGATTAACTCAGAGAAAAATACTATAGGCGTGTTGATGAAAAGCTCAACTCATTCAATTGAAAACAAAATCATAAATTCGGGATGTCACATAGGCGGCCCGTCGAAACCTCGCAGAGGACCGATCAACATATCGTCCTCCCAGATGAACCACACTAGGAACCGATGGGGTATCCATTACCCCAGTCCCTCATCCACCCAGATGGTGGAGAGATACTTCTTGTATAGATGCACCCGACCCTGGAAGTGGTGGTGAATCACGACGGTATCCTAGTCCTTAGGGATCCCGAATTGCACCTGTAGGTGCGCCATTCTAAGGGCCCGAAAGTCATTATACAATAACCAGTGAGATAAAATATTAGTGAGTTCTCCCCCTAAGCTTCGGTTAGAACACCAACTCAACTCAGGGTATCTCTCTAAAACCACCCCACAAACACACCAATGACCAACAAATAACAACAGCCAGGGCCAACCAACAATCAAGTAGTCGGTTCGCATGCAATCTTACCCGGTATGCCATACCATGCACGTTATATCTCAATACAATACACGTAATGCACGTGACCATTAGATGATGCAGTTCATCAATCACATACGAGTCACGTCACAAGTGATCTCACCTGGCCATTGCCACACCCTGCACGTTATCGATTCATGCGTGCGTGCCATAAACAATGTAATCAGCTCATGCATAATCGGAACCAATGATGTCATGTTTCTCATACACTCTTGCATCCACACATGTTTCAATTATTACTGCCCCTTAGGGTTACAACCAAACCTCTGTCGGTGTCTCCAATAAATTGGACTATCACCCCTCGGACTCCTGCCAGAGCGGCGGGTATTTCAACTATCACCCCCCAAACTCTTGTCGGGGTGGCTGGTATTTCGACTACTTTCCCTCGAACTCCTATCAAGGCGGCTGGTATTTCAACTATCACCCCCGAAACTCTTGTCAGGGCGGCGGGTTCAACTTAGTGATCATGCGAATATACCACCTGAACCCACTTTTTATCTTTGAGTATTAGCCAATGCACACATCCTTGCATATACAACCTCAAATCATTCTCTCATAAAAGCGGTTCATTTCGATGTCCCTCAGACAAACCAATTTTCCCTTTTTGTGAAAACGACACAATTCATGCGGATGTCATTGCAACGACACATCTAATTCACCTCATAAGATCAAAACACATGAAATTAGACCATTTTTCGCTTTTGGATGAACAGTGCGTGTGAACAGTGCGCGTGAATAGTAATTTGTTAACAATGCAATATGAACATTATAATTTCAGAATTCAATAATTAATAAATTAAATTCAGAAATTAAGCAAATCATGAATTAAGACAAACAATCAATTAATTAAGGCAAAACATGCTTAATTAAACACAAAGCGCAATTAATTAACAAAGAGCAAGATTAGCCTAAACTAATTTTAACCATCTATCTAACCACCTATCTTAGGACTAATAGAACTAAATTAAACCCCTTAAACCAAAATTAGCCCTAACTAAACCAACCCTAAGCAAGTTTAGGCACTAAACTAAGAATTAGGGGGTAAACTCACTTGTTAAGCGGGCGAAAGACAGGGACGCGGCGGCGACGATGAAGGCGACATATAGGGACCTCAACCACGACGATCCAAGGCGGTCCCAAGGCTGAAATGGCAGCAACAAACTCTGCTTTCCTCTGCAACTTTGGAAAACTAGACTGCTGGAGGAGAAAAGAACTTGAACGGCTGGCCGGCGACCGGCGAAGGGGGATTTGCTGGTGGCTGGGTTGGGCAGAGGTAGGGTTAGAACAGGAGGAAAAATTACTGCAAAGGCGAAACAGTGTAGGCGAGCAGGCTGCCAGGCGTTCCGGCGAGCGGCTACTTCTGGCTGGCCGGCGGGCGGGTTTGCCGGCGACTCCAACCGGTGAATAGCTGCCTTAGGGCGTATGGACTGGGCGTCCTGAGCACGGTGGTGGGTGGCACGGGCGGAAATTCTCATGGGAATGCAACAAATAACTTAGGTTTTTGGAATGCAACAAATAATAAGGGGAGAGAGATGGTCGACCGGTTTGGGGCTGAAGAGGAGGAGAGAGAGTGATGTGAGGGCTAGATGTCAAGCCTCATTAAGGCCATTGAAGGCTTGCTTCAAGTCTTCATGCACATGACATTATCTTCTCTATCTTCTCTTGACTTTTACTCACAACAACTAAGGGTAAAATGGTCATTTCCACCTTGCATAATTCCCAATCTTTCCTTGGGCTGAAAATGAAGAGCGGGCCTAAGAAACAGGCTAGGAAATGAATAGGAACGGGCTCGGGAATTGGTTGGGCTCGAAATGGCTCAAGGTTAGACAATGGGCTAGGAAGGGTAAATAAGTTGGTTGGGCCCAATGGGCTCACTTGCTTGCTTTGGGCCCACCATGGTGGCTATCCCACCTTGGGCTTGGGGCCCACATTGGCTTTGCCCGGCCCACGTCCTCATAGACTCGCTTCCTCGGTTCGAAAATCCTTTTCCCAAATACTCGCTTATCCGGCACCTTTGTCAACCGTCGAAGTAGCATCTTTCCAAATGTTCCCGAAAATTCGAAGTCCACTCTTGGATTCTCATGCCATGTCAATTTCGTCCGTATGCCATTTTGGTATAATCAGACTGACAGGTGGCTTTGAGGATTCATGCGTAGCCGACTCGTGTCAAACCACGTTCAAGACATCTCGACACATGGACGTCCTTGACTACATAAAATTGCAGAGGACGGATTCTTATTTCAAAGTACATGATTACCAAGAATCAACATAGGGTTGTTTGCAGGCTTGATAACAGTAAACGGAATCACCCATTGTCCCATTATGTTCTATCCGTGAATCGACTTCTAGTCGTCCCAGAAATCGGCCTGCCTATCTACAAGATCGTCCTCACGCAAGTCTCACGGTCAAGTCGTTTTCCTAGGTCAAGTTCTTTAATCACACGAGTTTTGTCCTCATTAGCCTTTCCCCTCAAGGTCAGGATCTCAAGAGTGATTAATTCCGAGTGAGATCAACCAACAATGCATTGACGACATGAATGTTCATTCATCCCTGAAAAGGCTCGAATTTCAGGATGTCACAATTTGTCAGGGCATCAACTATCTCAACTAAGCCCGATGTACAAGCAGCCACATGTAAAGGTGTAATACTCCCAGGTCCCACTATATTTGGAGTGAAAATGTATTTTGTTAAAGAAATATCTCCAAATGATTTTGATGATTTACAAACTATCTTTACTGTGGCACCCCTCGATGGCCCCCGATCCGATTAGGGTCACAACAGTTCGCTTACCATTCACTTTTCCTAATAACATGTCACTCTAATACCATTTCAATTGCAGCGGGTTCATACAACCATGGGGGTTTATATTTTTCTTTTTTTCTTTTTTGATAGGTCCCTTGCACAATTCATATACGGAAGCACATCTAACAAACTCACTTCCCTATATTCAGAAAACGATGCACACTTACTAAACATCTTATATAAGTTAAAACCGAACACGTTTATTTACATAGAGCAGATGGACATCTTTAGTCGGTACATCAAAATGCCGTAGTTTTCTATACTCGGCTATACTTCAAAAAATGACCGACATCTCCTCCCACAATCGTATGCTTAAGGTCCATCAACCAATGTCAGCATCCAAAGGTTCTCTCCTTTGCTATCATTCTCCTCGCAGTCATATCCAACCGCTCAAACCATCTACTAATTTGAAATGTTGGTCCCCAAAAAGGGTGAGTACAACCACTCAGCAGGTAAATGAATCCAATAACCACTCAATGCATCATTCAAGTCATACATGCATTGGGCATGACATTTACCTTGAAGCCATGCATATACTATCATGCATCATCACCACAATCATAACACATACATGTGTATCATCATGTCATACTCATATCATCGTCATCATGACATTATTATATCACACATATGTCATCCTCATCATATACATGACACCATCATACCATACACATGTCATCATTATCATGGCATCATCATATCACACATGTCATCATTATCATGACATCATCACATCACACATGTCATCATCATCATGGCATCATCATATCATACATGTCATCATTATCATGACATCATCACATCACACATGTCATCATCATATTATCATGACATGGGTGATCATCATCATATCTCATCACATATTATCATCATCATCATGCATATCATCATACCATGGGTGATCATCATCATATCTCATCACATATTATCATCATCATCATGCATATCATCATACCATGGGTGATCATCATCATATCTCATCACATATTATCATCATCATCATGCATATCATCATGCCATGGGTGATCATCATCATATCTCATCACATATTATCATCAACATCATGCATATCATCATACCATGGGTGATCATCATCATAGCTCATCACATATTATCATCATCATCATGCATATCATCAGGCCATGGTTTAATTTCCACTTTTAACTTTCAATTTGATCACCACATCACCCATTCCTCGAATCATTAATTTCATCATCCCCTCGGGCAAAGACCTCCGAGGCTTCCGGCATTCAGCCTCCCAAGCCACCGGCCATCCGGGCCCCCCACATTCCGGGCATCTCGCATCCCAACCGGCATCACGAGGCATTCCCTTCGGGCAAAGACCTCCGACAGGGCTTCCGGCATTTACACTCCCTGGCCGGGCATCCCGCACCCCAATCCTGGCATCGCGAGGCATTCCCTTCGGGCAAAAACCTCCGACAAGGCTTCCGGAATTATGTACCGACATACCACCAGGCCTCCCCTGGAATTACTTACCGTATACCACCGGGCATCCCGACACTCCCGGGGAATCTCCGGAATTACGCCACTAGGCCACCGGGCATCATCATCCACCACAAAAATCTCCTCATTTAACATTATTTATGTTCACCAATTTCGGTCTTAATTTAGCATGGCATATGATGTATTGGCAAATCAACAATCATGTTCAGCATTTGAATTCACACATGCATCTTAATGCATACATCTAGACTTCATCACACATACTGCATGGTGCAATAAAATTCATGGAATTTATGCCAATTAAAATAATCCATTTATCATGCCCCTTTTTATTTTTATTTAAATTCCAGCTTGTGCCATTTTCAAAAATATTAAATTTAATTATTTATATAGTCTCAAAAATCATAAAATTAAGGCAAGTAATAAATAAGGCAATAGGATAATGATTTCATGCAAAATACACGGCCAATGAGAAATCCACACAAATCCATAATTTACACAAAACAGCATGAAATTTTCGGATGAAACCAGAATGCACAGTTTCCGAAGAAATTCGATTAAAATATTCATACGACCTCTAAAAATTACGCAATTTTACCGAGTGATAGCCAAGACATTTGCGTACAACTTCCATGAAGACTTCCAAGCCATATTTCTTTTATATTATTTTATACAGTCTCACGAAGCTTCTGGATCCGTTACCGCATCGTCCAGTGCAAGCTTCTCCGAAATATTGAGTTTTAACCCACCTATTTTCTTTTGTTTCCTCTGAAATTTGGATAGATTATACATCAAGATGTCCTATACAAGTTTCATTAAGAGATATAAGTCAAATAACCAGATTATAGTCATCATCTATGTCCATGAAGTCTCGGGTGTCTCGGAATACATCACCAGAATCACCGTCTTCAAGATCTAGTTGATTTACTAGGCTAATCTTGTTCATTTCACTTCAAATTTGAGTACGTTGTATTTTAAGATGTCCCCTACAACGTTCATGAAGAAATCGAAGTGAGATTCTCAACACAAACCAACATGCAACCACAAATCCAACCAAAGGTCAGTAAAATCTTTCCAGATCTGGGGTCTTCGTAGGATGAGACTTTAATCCCTTGAATCTCCATCATTTTCCCCAAATTTTAGTATGTTATATTTTAAGATGTTAGCTACAACTTTCATGAAGAAAAAAAAGCCAAAATATAACTTTAAACAGGCATGAAAGCTCTCACAACATTCTGACTCGAGCGGATTCATGCGAAAACATTCCAGATCTGACATCTTCGTAAGATGAGAGTTTTACCCCTCAAATATCCATAATTTTCCACTAAATTTTATTAAGTTGTATTACAAGATGTTAGCTACAACTTTCATGAAGAAATCGAAGCCAAATTCGGACTCTAAACACACATGCAAGCTCAAACAACATTCTGATTCACACTGTTCGAGCAAGAACAGCCATGCCATTCAAACATAAATCATCTATGCTTCGGTTTTTCTCACCTAAACACCCAAAGATTCAACATGCAAGCAACATACAAACATGAAAGAGAAGCTAGAGGACTCCCACTTGCCTCTAGACCGGTCGGACGACGGCACACGGCGGCGAGCACGGCGGACGGACGGCGGTTCCTCCTCCTCTCTCTCTCGGCCGCTCCCCTTCTCTCTCGAAATCTCTCTCTCTCTCTCTCTCTCTCTCTCTCTCTCTCTCTCTCTCTCTCTCTCTCTCTTTTTGGATGCTTATATATTTGCATGCACCCCTCTTTGCATGGGGGACACTTGTCCCTAAGAAGGAGACAAGTGTCTCCTTGGTTGAAGACACTTGGAAGCCATGCGGCTACCCCTCCATGTGACAATGGGCCGGGCTTATGGCCCACTTTAGGCCCATCTCACTTGGGCCTAAGGCCCAAACTTAAATGGCCTAAGTTTATTTTATTTTATTTTTATAATATATCTTAATCATCATTTAAATAAATACATAATTGCATAAATAATAAGGCCATTAAACTTATAGTCACAAATCCATAAATCCCAATTTATAAAACACATGGCCAATGATAGGATTTTCTTTCCTACCAAATAATTATCCATTAAAAGCTTGGGCATAAATCTTATTACAAATTATGGATTAAATGGCCATAACTTGATGGTACTTCCATCACCTATTCATAGAATTTAATATAGCTAGAGGTCGTTAAGAATTTTGGGATGCCACAATCTTTAGTATAATGTTTACTATGGTACGGGTAGATGTTCGTAACAAAGGATTAAGTAATGTCCATAGTGTGATCTAGTGAATAAAAGAATCCAACATATCATGATATGGGTTTTCTGTGAACAATATCAATGGACCTAAAATATCAGCTAATGACGATGTTTATGTCAAAGATGTGGATATCGAGTTATTGGAGTTGTGGCAACAAGTGATCTTAATGCCACATGATGTGGCAATCTAATTAGTGCCAGTTATGCTACTTAGCATGGTCGACGCTAACCGGCACTAACGTAAACAATTTTTACAATTTTTTAAAAATTTTACTAACTTTTTTTCCCTTCACTGGACTCAAGCAAGGTCGGACAAGAGATGCCCATGCTTGGGCTCGTAAAGGATGCCCTCACCTGAGGTCGGCAAAGGAAAAAAAGAAAATAAAATTAAAAAAACTAAGAAAAATAGCAAAAAATGTCAACGTTAGTGATTTTCAATCAAAATTGGCTAAAATGATTGAATTGGTAAATTGTTAAAATATTTATGACTAAATTGGCAAATCGTTAAAAGGTTTAGGACTGAATTGATAAATTATCAAAAGTTTTTAGACTAAATTGGCTCAAGTAAAAGGTTTAAGATTAAATTGGTTGTCAGAACTTTGGATAATTTTTCAGCAAACCGCCTGCTTTTCCTATTTGCCCTTCATTTCTTAGTCTTAATCAGCATACTCAGTGCACAACTCGAAGTCAATTGCTTTTTACATTGGTTTGGAACTACGAATGTACTTTTGGATGCTAATCTCATTTTAGCAAATATTGCCATATATTATGAGAAAATTCTCAAGATTACTGCAAGATTTTTTGTTTTGATGATTTTAATACATCTTTATGTGACCATAAATATGGTTATGGGTACATGTCTAGACTCCATGGAGAATACGATATTTTTTTAACATATATATTGGAGGACTACTTTTTCTAAATACTAGAATGTCATTATCTCTGTAATCCGAAATGTAAAAAGTGACTAATCTTAGAAAATAATAATTCTCGGAGTAAAATCAATAATAATTTTCTGTAAAGATAATTGTTAATTATTTTCTCTATTATAGACATATATTGTAATATTATGCAATAATGTAATATTATGTTAGTGGGCCCCAAAAGAAGAAACTGAAAAAGAAACTGAAAAGTCAGTAAAACAAAAAGGAGAGGGGAGAGGGCTCGGCTAAATAGAAGCTGAGAGTTCCCTCAACCAAAAAGAAAAGAAAGAAAAGACGAAGAAGAGGAAGGAGAAGAGAAAAAGGGAAAAAAGGAAAGGAATTTTGGCACGTGCACGTCTCGGATGCCTCGCCAAGCCGACTTGACTCCATAACACAGCACCCGGTAAGAGATCAAGCCCATTGTTTGTCCGATTGAAGTAATTTTTGGATTTAGGACTTAAATTCGAAATTTTGGAAAACTGAGCGGCGAAGTCTAATTTTGGAGTCGTTGAGCCGCGTATTTTTGCAAGAATGGTAATTTAGGGTGTTGTGGAGCCGTTGGATTTTACGGATCGTGATTTGAGCTTATGGTTTGTCCAAAACATAATTTCAAAGTTTCCCGCGTGCAGTGAACAGTACGCGTCCAGCAGCTTTGGGCCCGAATTTTGTCATTTTTCGGCTTGATTTTGGGATGGCCAAGTCGGGATTCTTGTGATATGTTTCAAGGGCTCTTTACTGAATATAAGTACGTTCGGATCGAGGTTTGGAAGAAAAAGTTAAGGCTTGATCAAGTTTTGCGTTTAAACTTCATGTTGCAAATGGCTTGAACAATCGCTTTGGTTATGCGATTTGTTAGCGCGCAGAAGTCCTTTTGTTAGAGTTAAGGCGTAACTTAGTCATTTTGTAGTCGGGATAGAATAGATTTTAATATTATTTTTCGGTTATTTGATAGGGCTTTGAGTTCGACGATACGAGTATTGTTCGTCGTTTGGTCATAGACGACAAGGTGAGTGGTACTATATCTTCTTTGGTTTTATAAAATCATGTCTTGAAATATATATATGTATATATATTGAATTGAGAAGAGCATTTTTATTGCATAAAAGCCAGATCGAGCAATTGCTACACTTTGGTTGATTGTGAATCTTTGAAAAGCACATTATACAAGGTTTGTGGAGAAACATATATGAAATTGCTTTGCGACTGATTTATGAAAAGATTTATGATGATTTGAGAAACGGATATGAAATGGATGATGGGCTATGTTGCAAAATGTTATTTGTTGGTTTAAGATATTGATTTTTGGATTGGATTTCTGGTATTGGAGAATGGTTATTTATGCTCAATATGACTGTGAACCCAGTGAGTGGTTTTTGAGGTATGCATATCAAGTTTAGGATAACCTTCTGGGCCTAGCCACCGGCTTTGTAGGTGGAGACCTTGCCAAGGGGGGAATCTTGGTCGCCTTGTCACAGGGCGTTGTGTCGTGACCATGGTTAGTTATTGAGCAAAAGATTGATCAATGGATAGACCATTGATATGTGTTTTTGATGGAGATTATTCAATGGATTCGACCATTGATACTTGACTTTTGATGGCGATTCGAATGAGTTTTCCATATTAGTATAAATTTTTGATGATAAGAAATAACTTTTATATGGTTCGATATGTATTTTAGATATTGAGTTGATGTTAAGAAATTTGGTATTGCTTTGTATACATGCATAGTGGTTGTTCGATCTGCTTAGAAGATATGTACTACTCACTGAGCTGTGGTTGCTCATCCCATTCCTCCTTTAATCTTTTCAGGTTCCTCAGCTAGCGGCGAATAGAGCGAGTGCGTAGTCGGTGGGAACTTTTGGGGAGTTCTATTTTGTTTTTGGTATGGTTTAAGGAAGTGGTGCAAATAATACTTACTAGTAGTTGGATCGTCTGAGTTTTAAACGTATATCTCTTTTCTCTTTTGGTGGATTATAGAAACTCTGATGTTGCAACCAATTTGTTGGTTCATCTGATATATATATGGTTTGAGATATATATATATATATATATATATATAAAAGTTAATATCAGTTTGTTGGTTGTGTTTGAGGCTACGTCCTGTGTAAAGAAGGACGGCCGTGTCATTCCCATTCTTTGTGGTTTTGGGGTGTGACATATATCTATAGTGTATGAATTCGACATTTTCTATTTTCCAAGATTCGAAAGACTAAAAATGTATGAAAGTAATTAAATTAACAACAATCTTACATGACAAGAGCTCATTGAAACGAAGGTGCTAAAATAGGAAGACGCATCCACGGCATCGCCAACAAGATCACTTATCTATTTTTGGGTTCCACTGTTGTTATACCTCATCATCATGGTCTGAGACGGAGAGATCATCAACAAAATGCAGTAGGTTTTAGAGGACTGAGAAACACACTTCGTGGAACCCTGCGCTCCTCCGGTCCTCCATGGCTATAAAGAATGGTCGTTGTCCGACCAAACCGAGCGAAAGCATCTTTCAATTGTCTCTCCCACCTGACATCCTCATTTCATGTAATGTCCCTTTCGTCATTGAGAAAGGTCATCCTCTAGATGGATCGGGGTGAAGCCCACAACATCTTTTTTCTCCGGCATGCTGTCTTGTTCTTCGAAAGACTTTGAGACGACTTGAAGCCTTGATGCATCAAGAGAGCGTTGCCAGTCTCGTGTCACCATCACCAAGTGTCCCATGGTGGTCACCTGGCATTGGGCCTGGTGGTTTTAGTGCGGTCCAAGCCACGCTTGCATGAATGGAGAGCACAAGATCTTAGTGAATCTCAATTATTAGATGATGTCCGTTTCATGTGAAACTGACATGTTACTTAATCTTTTTCTTGGGATAAGGTCGGGCCAACCGAGTCTGAAGCTAGCATAAAAGCGAAAAGGTCTCATCACGAGTTAATACAAGGTATTTCCCTATGTTTAATTTTTTTCGGGTAACGCATTTTACTTTAGGGTGAAATGAACTTTCCATTTGATATAAAAAATGGTTGTTCTAGACTCTGATCAAAATAATTTGGTGATAACTTTCACCTTAGTCAAATCATTTTGCTTTAAAACCTCAAATTATTGACTAAGTGATCAAATGTCGAATTTAAATGTGGTAGATTCCATCACAACTACTCATATTTAGAACTTTACTAAATCAATGCAAACAGGCGAGTTGCTTGCAATACTGACATTCATTTAAGTCGAAAAGTTTAAATACTTTGTATTGTCAAAAAGAGAAGCTAATAATTTGTTTTGGACTACGTGTCAAGATTTTCAGCTTGTGATAGCAAGTTAATTACCCATTTTATTATAAGATGATTTCAATCAAAATTAAAAGAAGGGTCTTGTGACATCCCAAATTTCACCGACTTTCATTAGTGTAATTAGATCATTAGGAACTTAGGTTAATTAGACTGGGCCAGAAAGTGAACCCGATGGATCGTGAGGAAAGTGTGGGCTTGAGAAATAAGTGGGCCACACGAGTTGGACTTAAGAAAAGTCGAATGAGAGATTATGGGCTTGGACTTGGCTTGAAGCGGGCCAAGGTTCGGAATTATTAGATTTGTAGATTTAGTTTAGTGGGCCAGATTATTATGGATTAAGCCTATTGGGCCGGAAATGAATATTTAGGCCCGAATGATTTTATTTTATAGATTATAGTTATGATAACTTGATTAATGTTTATAATGTTAGTATCAATTTCTAACTTTAGCATTTTGTGATGAATTCTTTATAGACTAACATTGACTAGTCGATATGTTATGTCATGACTTTGTATAATCACAAAAGGATTGAAATCAAGTTGAAACAAAAGGGAATAAATGGAAAAATATTAGAAATCAATGAACCGACTAATGACTCGGATTAGAGACTAATTAATTTTGAGTGACAAATTAAACTTGAGAGAACAAACTTGGAGGCCACCTGTGATAGAACCAGAAGCAAACCTGTGATTTCTTCTTCTTGCATGCAAGATTTTGGTGCTGATCTTGAAGAATTCTTGTGTTGTCTATTAGCTGAACAAGGTAAGGAAAGATATAACTCTAAATTGAAAGTTATCCATTGTTTTGTCAAGAAAGCTTGTGGGTCAATCCAAACAGTGAAGGATTTAGTTCGTAGTTGCTGTTTTGTGGTTAATCTAAGCTGAGTAAGTGTTAGATTAGAGTTAGAAGCCATTGCATGTTGTTTTTGAGGATTGCATGTTTCGAAATCCAAGTGTGAGTATGCTGTTTTGTTGAGTGAAGTGATGAAATGGATGCTGAGTGGATGGATGTGGTGTATACTGTGATGAGTGAACTCACGGATGCGTTTATACTTCGAGCTGAGTTGTGGGTTGATTATTTGTTAGAGAAAGACATGCCGAAGGTGCCTTAAGTTGCTGTGATTAGGCATTGAAGTATTGTAGAAGAGGTTTTTGAAAAGATAAGTGGTTTAGCCGGGTTAGAAGTAAAGGAAATTGTGTACCTATTCTGTTTTAGGTGAAAATGGTTATGGAGTCTTTTGTTTGTAGTTATTTTCTTTATGTATGTTAATGGAAATAAGAAAGAAACCATTCTACATGATAGAAAATCTATAAGATCAAGTTATACACGTAGCTATAACCATATGAATATAGAAAAAGTAGAGATAGAAGTGAACTTAGTAAAACCAGTAAACTGTTTTGTGAGAAACGGTATGACCTTTACTGATTGTACGAATTTTCTGTATTTACCTAGTTAGATTTGGACATCGAATCCTAAATAAAAATTGTATAACACATCTTAAGGAATAATGTGTCAAAATTTGAGATTAAATCGATAATATTTGGTTAGTGAAACAAATTTCTTTGTGGATACAAAATCTGGACGTCGATACAGGGTACTAGTAAAGATTATGGCAATTGTTACTCTTAATACAGTGAGAATTAGACTTAATTTTCTTCATGGTAATTGTTATTCTATGTCTTAAATATAACATACTAAAATTTGGTAGTATTTCGACAAGAATTGATATACCTTCTATGTCCGAAACCGAAACTGTACATTTAGTTAGTAAACTGTCTGGAACCGAGAACATATATTAGATGAAGTGTCTTTTGTATTAGGCTTTTGTGATGCACGTAGAGTCTAATAAACCTCATAATAGATGTTAGTCATATAAGAGTAAGTCTCATATTTTATTTGAGATATATAAGTGCATATAGTATCATGTGTGTGCTATGAGTGTGGTGCATAGTGCTTGATTATGGGGTAAATATCTGTTCGCCATGGAATGGGACATGAAGTAATGGGTTTTATCTTATAATTTGGACACACACATGTGCTAGGTTCATGAGAGTTAGATATATAGTTAGATACTTTGGAGTCTTTTTCTTTTGCATACGATAAATGCATTAATCAAAGGTGTGGTGGTGTGAAACGTGTGCTTAAGATGAATGAACCCATCAGTACCGAGATACCGGTGATGCCCCTCGGAAGTTGGGATGCCCTTGCTGAGTGGTCTTGGATGCCTCGGTAGAGAGATACTGAGATGCCTCGTAGTGAGATGCCCTTGTGTGTGATCAAGGATGCCTCGGTTGTGTGATATTGAGATGCCTCAGAGTGAGATGCCCCTTGTTGAGTGGTCTTGGGAGGACCTCGGTTGAGTGATGCCATGATGCCTTGGAGTGAGATGCCCATGATAGAAATATTGTGGAAGTCCGGATAAGGTAACTTCCGGAAGTGACTCGATCGGGCCGGTTGAATTCCGGTTAGTGATTGATCGAGGGTGGATCATGTGCACACTAAATATAATTCTATTTGGCGAGTGAGTCCATTTATTATTGTTGCATTACATCTTGATATGAGATTGAGTTTGAGAAAGGTAAGCATAGAAACGGATGCTCATAAGGTGATTATATACATAATGTGTCAATATCCAATTGTTTATGCTGGTGATATACTTCCTTTAGCATCCTAAATTGTTTGATGATTCTCTTATAATCTTGATGGCTGTGGATTGTTTAAGTTAGAGTTTTATCATTCTTTACTGGGCAAGGTTGTTTTCTCATACCTTACATTTTCAGATTGATAGCATGGATGTACCACCAGTAGCTCGATACGGGGCGGTAGTGCATCTTGATGTTTCTTTTCATGACGAGTATGATCCCGACATTGACATGGTTTTCTCCAAGTATGAGGCGACTTTATGGATGGATGACGGTAGGTCTGAGTTGATACCGATGACGTTCATTGCATGGTTTATCAACCATGAAGGGGAGATATTCGGACCTTTACCCTTTGGAGCAGGAGGACCTGGAGTGGGGATGGACAGCGCCTAGACGCCTTTGATCTTGTAGAGGCTGACTGACTTTTGTTTTTTGTTAGATGCGGGCTTGTGTGAGAACTCGTGGAGTAGATACCCTCACCCTGTATCCCTAGCTTGTGTTACGCCTTACTTTTGTTATGTATATGTTGTATATATATATAGGCGATGAACATGGAAAGAGTCTAGGTTGATAAATTTTGTAAGCCCTGATGATGAAAAGAAGTAATGAAGCTTCTTGTGATCTTATTTATGTGCATGAATGATTTGGCCAATACTTTGAATTGAAGATAGAGTGATTGTAGGATAACCTCATAATATAAACTTGAGATTTTAAATAATCCATGTTATACATGCTAACCTTTAATGGTAAACACTATAGGTTATCTAAAGGAGTTTACAAATTAGGCAAGATGATAATGATAAATGATAATTCCGCTTGCGCTTAGTACGTGACGCCCTAGGACGTCATAGCTCTTCTCCTATGAATGATCTTAATGGCTACACACAGTAGCACTAATAGTTAGAGACTAGATTGCACCGTCATTATATGTAACTAAACAAAAATAAATATTAATTATTAAGTAACCAAACAATAAATATTAAGAAGGTGTCACCTTATGACACTTATTAAGTAACCAAACAAAAATAAATATTAATTATTTTTAATAATAATTTTATCATTATATCTGTAACCAATACTTATAAATCCAATATTTTCCATAACGAGGTGGCATGAGGTTTTCAAAACTCAAACACAAGGTTGACTAGAATTTGCATCACATGGACATTGTGATATCTTTGCATCATATCAGTATGCAACCGATTCATAATATCAAGAAAAATATTCTAGGAAAAGGGAGAGTATTCCATCTTACAGTCACTCCTAACCATACTTGGTCGCTAAATATTGAAATAATGCATATAAAAGGACATGACTCCAAAGTTCTTTGTCTTAGAACCTTTAAATAGAGGCAATTTTCCAACCAAAACAAACTATGACCATTAAAAGCACATTGCAGTAAATAAAGAATCACTTGTCTGCCAGGCCTCCCTCTTGTTTTCTTTCTTGCAAAATCAATATATTACTTACCTTTACCAAAAAAAAATAAAAATCACTTGTCTGGATTCATACATCAACTCAATGCAATTGTAGCCATTGATCATGTAGGACTCATTTGTGTGGTCTACATGATCAACAGCCGTGGTGTATCTGATCCAATGGTCCTAGGCACTTGTTGATAAGAAAACATGTTCAAAGCAATTTTGCCCGATTACCCCACTGATAGATTAGAATAACATTTAACGCTGACCATAAATTAGGTGGTCAAAGGTTCTTATTTTGCATCCTGTAATATAATAATAATAATAAAGTTATGCTTTACATTGTCCTATGACTACACTATTAGTCTTTTTATTAATTAATGATGTATTTAGCTACATTTATGGAACTAGTATTCAAATGTACTTTTGAACGCTTATCTCATTTAACCAAATACTACCGTATATCATTACAAAATACTTGAGATTATTGCAAGATTTTTTTTTTTGATTTTAATACATATTTATATGACCAAAAATACGATTATGGATACATGTTGAGGCTTCACAGTGAGTATACGATATTTGTTCGTATACATATAAGGGGACTACTTTTTTTCAAACACTAGTACACCATTATCTTGTTATTCTAGATGTGAAAAGTAACTTTTTTGAGAAAAAAAGATTAATATCATGAAAAAATCTCAAACTAATACATATATGACAAATTTAGCCAAAACAAGTACACATGTAACAAATTTACATTTCATTAGTTTCTATTAACTTTTTTCGACGGGTGTATCAATTTGGGGTTTTATCTTCTATTTGTCATTAATATACCATCTTGTGATTTTTTATGGTATTAATCAAATTTAATGGAAATCAATTGAGGATAAATTTGTCATAAATGTCACAGTTTGAGGTTTTTAGTGGTTAAAAAATTATATTATGATAAATTTGTCACATATATGCCAATTTGAGGTGTTTCATAATCAAAAAGTTAATTTTTTTTTTTTTATAAATTTATCATAAATGTATCAGTTTATGATTTTTCATAATATTAATCTGAATATAATATTTTCTGAAGGACAAAAAAATAATTCTTTATTTAGATAATCATAATTATTTTCTTGGGAATCCCACGATCTCTCTTTTCTTTAGTTTTTATATTGCATTTTGTCTTGTTCTGCAAAAGACTTAGAGACGACTCGTAAGTCTTCGTGCATAGTCACCAAGTCTTCTCGTACGAGACATCATGCGGTCAGTCACCGGGCGTTGGGCCCGGAGGTTTTTATCCACATCCAGGCCACAGTTGCCCGGACCGGATGCACAAAATCCAAATGAACTTTCAGCAGTTAGATGGCGTCCATCTCATGTGGAGCCCACATAAATCGACGTTGGAGATCCACTGGGCTCATCACAAAATACGGAGCATGTTGTTAACGTTTGTGGGTGCGAGGTCAGGCCAACTAGAAAGGAAAAGGTCTCTTCAAAGGTCGATAACAAGGCGAATTGCGTACATCGTGACATCTGTTTAAGGGAAATAATCTGGATTCTTTATATTTAAAAAAAAAAGGTAATATTCTATTTTGGATCATATCCAAAGTTTCAGGTTCGCGATAGCAAGTTGATTACCATTTAATTTACGACGAATACAATCAAAAGTGAAATAAAATCGTTGTTCTATTCACTGCCTAAGAAGAGTCTTCTCCTGTAAGTGATCTTAATTACAACACATTGTACTTATTAATGGTTTAGAGATTTAAATTGCTAAATTCTATAAACTTTCACATATTAAGAAGGGGTACTCTTATGACACTTAGTAAGTAATCAAATAGAAAAAGACATATACATTGATAATTTTAGACACTTAATTTTATGGTAATAGGTGTAATTAATATTTATAAATCAAATATTTTTTCCATAAAGTATACTTCACCATTACGCTTAAGAACTCACTAACAAGATTTCATATGTTTATTTAGGGCAATGTCTAGCGCTCCTCTTTCCAACTATGCACTCACAATAAAAATCCAAAAAGAACACCACAACTACAAAATTCTCTATACAAGCAATTTTATATGTAGTTGACACGTCATTATTTTCCTACTAGATAATTAATGAGTAGAAAGACTAACAGGATATGAGAAAAATAGGAAAAACAGGCAAGAGAAAATTGAGAGGGAGTGTCAGAATTCAAGTCAGTGTGTTCGGAGACGATGGTTAACTTACTGTTATTCCCAAAAAAAATCTAAGCCATTAAAAAATGTGTCAACAATTTATTTATCACAAATTAAATCACAAAATAATGTGGCATCATACATTCTTGTGGTCAATTAATTACTAAAAGCATGAGAGCAACGAAGTGTACCTTCATTTGATTAACCAGCAATTATATACTACTTCATATAGCAAGCATACCTCTCTATATATTTTTTGGAAAAATAGATCATACACACACCATTATAAAAGAAATTTTACATAGGCAGCCTTTTTCATCCTTAATTTAAGGATTATAGCTACACACTCTTTCAAGTCAATGGTGTATGCGCCCGCTCATGTAAAATAATTTTTTTCCTATAATTAATCAACCACAAATAAATTTGTTTGTTTACACTAGTTGAATATCCTATAATTTTTCCACATTTTTTCCGGTATAGCATTTCTCACCTTGCAAGGATAATTATGCAAATAAATTTACCATTGTACCTCACAATAGCATTACTATGATAATATTATTTGATAGGTATAATGGGAGGAAAGGGTGACCACCACTAGTGACTACCTCAAAGAATTACCATAAGAGTTCCACACGTGTAACATTATATTCCATTTAAGCTACTCCTAATTTGGATAGGTATCGCGACCCGATCTCGCTGCCCTTGATCCATCATCATCACAAGGAGAGAAAATGAAGAAAGGTTGGGTTTAGGGGGACTTAATCACGAGAGTTCCCTCATGGCTCACATTCCAAAAGACGTCATCACCTCGTCATTCGGATCAAGCCTCTCGTGAGTTCCCTCCACGAGATTGCAAGCTCTCCCAAGCTCGTACCCCGTGTGACAGCGAAGTGTCGCGATCCATACCCACACGGGCGACACACCTTAAAAGCAGGGGTCGGGTGTGAATATCGATTTAAGGGTGCCTTTACCATGGTAGCCCTCTCAACAGTGCGCTTCGCTCATAAGGATGGCATCACTTCATCCTTTGCGGTACTCCCATATTGAGTATGCTAAACAATGGTGAGTTTCATCGAAACTCGTACCCCGCACGACGGGTTTATTTATACGGTCTAGTTGTTTATGACAACCTAAATATAAGACGGGAGTCGGCACTAGCCTTGTTTTGGGGGTCGGCTAAAAAACCCAACCGAGAGTTGGGAGTATTCCCTCGATTCCTACGCATTAAAATATCTAGATTTGGGGACTTGGGTTGCGCTAATATTTCTATTAACGCCCTTTTGGCACCTAAATAGTATATTGTGTTTTCTTAACATGTCCATGTGTTTCTTTTTACATTTTCATGATCATTAGTCCTAAACTAAGCAATCATGCGTGCTTGGTCATTTTCATTCTATTCTATTTCTAGAAAAACAAGAAAAGAAAGTAATCAATGGAAAGAAATTATGAGACAGTAAGTAAACAATCAAGGAAAGCAATAAGTCTACCATGAAATCCTAGAAAATATAAAAGAAAAACACAATTGAAAAAGAAGAGAGAAAGAGAGAAAACCCGCACTCGCCTGTCTTTATACAATAAATGGAACCCGAGACATATGTCGGGGAAATGAATAGTATATGATAATGGTTGGAATGGACATCGACCTCCACCGTCTTCGCGCTTTGTCCATATTTGGGGTCCTAATCTAAACCTAATATAAGAAACTTATAACTAGGTGCATACAATGAAAGGAAACAAGCATACACATCAAAACAATAAAAAACAATACATCATGTCGAGATTAATCATTTAAAAGAAATGCAATACGAAAATCAAATTTTGGTGCCTCGGGGTTGGCCTTTGTCTTTCATGCGAGGGTCCCACTAAAATACCTACCCAATCCATTTTTTTGTGACTTATAGCAATTGTTGACTAATTGTATTCTCTCATGGCCAATAATGCTTATAAGTCTCCTAATCAAGCGATCTATGTGATCCGAGGGTTTTCCTTCAATATCATGCATCGACCTTACAATTCATCTAAAAGTCACATGTATTGCAAAAATTTAAACATGTATGTAGGTCTTTTGAACCTTATTTCTCAACCAATCAAGTAAGAAAGTGAACCGTCGACGGGTCATTTATTACCATGGGCATGCGCCAATCACAAACACAGGTAATTTCTAGTGCATGATGGGATTATATGTATGAGGGGCACATGTGATATATCAAAAACATATTTCAAAATCATTCATGAAAGTTTTAAGACAAAGTGATGTCTCAGCTATGAAAGTCATTCAATTGCCAAGGCTAGCCCGGGACTTGCATAAATGCACTCATAAGCATCGCAAGTATTTTGAATACAATTCAAATCGTGACTTTCATGATGTCAAATCAATATTTAAAAAAAATTGAAAATATTTAGGATTAAGGAATATCTAGGCTATGGAATATATTCAATTGCCAAGGGTAGCCCGGGCTCACATAAATGCACTCACAAGCATCGCAGACATTTTGAATATGGACAAAACCACGATTTTTCCTTAAGCTAAATCGAGTTTTGGAGAAAAAAAAAATTTATAATTTATTTTTTTGAAAAATATCACATGTACCAAAGTATTTTAAAAAATGCAATTTGAAAAGGCTAATTGTTTAACAACAAAGATCAAATCATTTAGAACAACTTCCATGAAGATGACATGGCCTAATTTCATGCACAAACTAACCTAAAAGGTATAACTAAACAATCACAATCATGTTTATATCAGTAAATTTCAGAACAAACGTGGAAAGACAGCAAAATTGGGCAATACCTAATGACAATTTGGCAATGAAAAAATTCCTTAACATGCATGCATGAAATGATGATAAACAACTTTCGTGAAGAAATTTTTCTTAAACAATCTATCCATGATTTTACAAAAATCAAACAACAAGCAACAACCCATCAGAAATTTGTCAAAACAACAGGACATTCAGCTAATGTCACAAGAATTTTTCCTATAAAAATATATCTAAAAATCATCAAATTTACACACAACATAGTCAACATGATGACAAGTAAGTTTCATTAAGAGGCCAAGTTCAGATTCCAAATAAAAAAAAAAATGAAACAAAAATATCAAATGTCTGTCCAAAAGGGTTAGAACAGGGGTCCGAACAGGGGTCCGAATTTGATCTCTTATCCAGATTATGATCTAGCTTTGAAAATATGGAAAATAGTCCAAAAGATGAGCGATTGGTATAAAATGAGCAGCATTAGAAACTTCTAAGTGTGCCATATGTCTTCCTAGAAGAGCTCGAGTCCAAATTAGGTCAATTTAGTATCCTAAGATCGAGATCTCTAAAACTGTGCGTATCAGTAATGAAGAAAACAAAACATAAGCATCCATTAGAAAACCTCAAAATCACTCAAAGAATGCACGAATGACATGAAAAAAAATCACACAGGACTTATGATTGGATGCGACGAAAAGTTTGGATAGTCATCTAATCTTAAGTCGGCATACAAAATGTCATACAATTTAAATGAAATGATTCAAGATTCCTAATGGTATGCTTGGGAATCCTAAGTGTGATGAACATTTTTTGTGAAACAAATTTAATGTCTAAGATGATACTTAAAGGACATGACCTAAACATGTATGCAAACCTTGCAACATGCGAATCAATCATCAAGAAGGCATGATCATAAGATTTGATCCCTAGATAACTCAAACAAGCATGATGTGCACATATGACAATATTTCATTTAGCATTAAGTTTATAGAACAAGCATGATTTCAGCCATTCTCAAGACATGCACAAATCCTGCCAAAAATCTCACATACAGAGCATGCAATGATGAAGATTTCTCGTTAAAAATTCAAAACTCAATTAAGATCATATGAGTCGTGGCAAAAATGGCAAAATAGACAAACTATATGTCCAACACATGTTGCTGCAGTACCTTTTACTCTAATGCATACAATTGACTCACTTTGCCAATATAAAAACCTTGCAAAGCATGCATCAATTGAATATATGTATTATGTATTTCAACTCTCATGAAGGATTTGAGACCAAATAGGTGCATTTATAGACTCAATCTCATCAAAACAAAATTTGGACCAATGTAGGACAGATCGACCTATGTTCACATCTAAGCGATTTCGACCTAGCTAAAAATGTCTAAAATTTTTATAAAAAAAAAAAAAAAATACAGGACATGAACAACACTTGTACAAGCAACTCTCATGAAGGAAATTTGTTATAGAACTCAACAAAAAAAAAAATCAGTAAAAAAATGGCAAAATCAGAGATCAATACGGAATAGATCGACCTAGGTTTAGATCTTAGTAGATCTGACCTAGTTGAATACATAAAAAAATCATGAAAAAATTACAAAAGATGCACAAGATGATTTGAAACATAACTCAAGAGAAAATATTTTCAAAAAATGATCACGAAAGTTGGTACAAAAATAATAAAGCTAGAAGGTGAAACGGAATTAGAAACGAAAAAGACCTAAAGTACTGCATAATCATTAATCTTCGGAGGTATTTTTTTAGGATCAAACGATGCTCAATTGGGACGTACGACCTATTGTTTGAAGCTCGAGATGTCTATTATTTAATCCTAACAGGACTTGAGCTGAAAGGAGGTCATTTTGTGCCTCGTTTTGGTCAAAACAATGACCTAGGTATAAACCTAAAAAAATCATAGATTAAGCTCAAGAACACAATCATCATTCGAATCAACCACAAATCATTGCAGCATTCATAATCATTGATCTTAAGCATATAAAAGCTCCTAATCTTGAATCCTAGCCTTGATCAACTAACTCTATCTCACTTCATCAAATTCGAGCTTGAATCATTACCTTCATCGCGATTTTCGCAGATTTTGATCAAAATCAATCAAAACTTTTCACTAGATCTTCAATCCAACATCCACGAACCAACAAGCATTAGATGTGGACAGTAAGGGAGATGATCGCTGATGAAGGTGGTAAGGATTGAACCAACGACAATCCAGTTGTCGGAAGAGGAAACTGATCGGATCAAATAAGAGAGAGAGAGAGAGAGAGAGAGAGAGAGAGAGAGAGAGAGAGAGAGAGAGAGAGCTGGAGAGAGAAGACTTTTGTGTCAAATGAAAAATCCTTAGCTGAAAATTCCAATGGTAAAAAATCCATTTCAAAGGCTCCATCATGATCTTGAGGTGTCGGGTAATTGATCTAGTGGGTTTGATTTGCAAAAAACCAAACCAAAATCGGGAATTGCGTCAAAATGTCCAATTATGGGTTAATTTACAATTTGACGAAATTCGTTGACCAATTTGTAAAATTTTGGGAAATTGAAAGTGTAGAAGTGAAATTGGCATTGAGAGGGTTCTAGAACCAGTGACCAGAGGCCAAGAATCGACCGGTAAGGGCATGAAGAGCGATCCCGCTAGTGGTCAGTCAAACCGGCCACACCGGTTCAGTCCAATCCGGCCGAATCTTGACCAATTCTTTACCGGTTTAGTTCGGTTCCTGCTGTTTTGTCCACTTGGGACCCCTGTGAGTAAAAATTTATGCAATTTGGCCCCTAAAGGACCATATTGAAAAGGAATTTTATCATTTTAAAGAAGAAATTGGCCAATTAAGATACAATTAAACTAATCAAACCTTATGAACTTGATCTAGGGGTCTTTTATTGACCTAGTTGAATGATTATTGTGAAAAACAATTGGTCGAAATCATGGGTGCTTTGAATTGAGCCTAACGGGCTAAAATGGTAAAATTTGCAATTCAATGGGCAAAAATTGCAAATTAACTAAAATTGAACTCAATTAGTATCACAATTGTCCTATCTAAATAGTTACCCATATGTAAGATCACTTATCATATTCAAATTGACATTGAATTGAAGCGCTCAAGCTTAGGCCAAAAATAGATCTAAGCTTAATATTAAAATTGGACCTAGATTCATGAAATTAAACCATAGCCATGAATGTGTCAATTCGAATTTTATCGATTGAAGCTTAATTGTTTGATTTTCTAATGCTCGAGAGGATAAAATTCTTCAAATTGATGAATTCGGTGTGAATTTCTCAAAATTGATTTTTGATTTGGATTTATCTTAAGAAAATGAGTGAGAAACAATCGTCCATTCACAAATTATGAAGGATCGATTTTGGTCCCCTAATTAGGGCTCAAAACGGAAATTCATATTTTGGCTCGATAAATCGTGAAATTGAATATTCAAGCAGATTTCAAAGAATCCCTAAACCAAATGTCAAATAAGGAACTATACCTAATTATGACTAGAATAAAAGTAATTTTATTGTTGGTCGATTTAGAACCTAAAACTGAAAAATTCAGAAATCAAGGTTCTTATTAGAATTTTATGAAATTTTTTACATAAAAGTCAAATTGGCATTAAAAGACATGTATTTGTACATTTTTTTTTTTCTGTCAAAGGTTTGAGTAAAGTCAACCATTTAGTTGAATTTTTCTAAAAGGTCGATTTTTGGTCAAATCTTTGAATTTTCAAAAAAATTGATTTGACAAAAGTGAAACTAAAGCTAAATGGAATGTTTCGGATAAAAATTAATTTTTTGACATGGAGTTGACTTTTGGTCAAAGAGTTGACCAAAAAGTCAACCCAAAAATCAATCGTTTGACTTTTCGGGTTTTTTTTTATTTAAATGGGCTAGAAATTTGCTTAAAAATGACAATGCAAAAGAAAGTAATGAAAAATGATACTTTTTGGTCGAGAGATGGGGCTCGGTCGCAATCGAAAACCCAAATCTCAATATTTTTACATTTTAATGACGGGTCGACTAAAAATTAGGTGTCAACAATAGGCCCATCACCATCAACTCACCAAGATATAATGAGAGTACAATCAGGATAATCCTATGCCGTCGTACAGTCGAACTTAAACAAGAAACGAATTAAGATTTCTCAAGGTCGAGAAGCACTTGGGCAAATTCAAACATGTGACTAGTAAGGCTCGAGAGTTCTAAAAGTACTAGGAAGCAAGCCTTTTCCCCAATGGTGATACTTCCTAGTGTTCGTTTTACTTCGTCTTCACTATTTCTATAAGAGTAATGCTATATTTATAAAGAAATCATATTAAAATTATGTTCAGATTCCAGGTCATAGATAAACTTGATTATTTTCTCTGGTATCAATCTTCCAATCGAACTTAAAATCTTGCATCCTGAGAAACTGTAAAATGATTATGATCAAAAGCTCTATTTGATTTTTTGGTCTTGTATAGATTTTATTTATTTGCGATCTTATACCCATGATGGCCAAAAAAAGAACTATACGAAAATTTTCTTAGCTGTTTTCCCTTTGTATTTAGAATTGTAAGGCCATCTAATAAAATATTTAAATCACATCATAATTCTATGGCCATCTTATTCTTAGTGTCACCTTGAGTTTCATTAACCTTTCAAGCCGGCTGGCAATTCCCCTATTGTTGAACTTGTGGCCGATACGTGAATGTCCTTTTAAAACATAATGGCGAACCTAAAATTTTTATAATAAAAAATGTGACAATTTCTTTTAGGCTTCTGACAAGGCAAGCATTCAAAGAATATATCTCACTTATTTGAATGCTCAATTTAAATTTGTCGTATCACTTTGTTGACACCTAAATTTTGCATAAAAAAAAAGCATTAATTTTTACCCAAAAAATAAAATAGAATTAAAATTGTGTAATATATAGTTTTAGGAGCATTTATTTTATTTTATTTTATTTCATTTTTGCATTGGATAGACGATGAGCGTTTAATTTTTCCAATTCACTGATACGACGGGAGATTTTTCATATATTTAGGCAAAGTATACATTGAGGGATGTATTTTTTTGGCAGAAATGAAGGTTTCGAATGGAATATTAGAAATATACAAAAGAGAATATTGTGTGGGGTGCATATATTTCAATGATATATTTAGGAGGCTATGCACAAGCAAAATTGATTTTCATGCGTATTGAAAAAGGAAATAAAATATACCATGAAAATCCAGTTCTTAGCCTATAAAAGGAGCCGCGTACGGAGAATTATGGGGGGCCTTTCCTTCGTTCTTTTGAAAAATCAACACAAAAAGAAGAAGAAGAAGAAAGAAGGCTTTTGAGGGCAAAGTCAAGGTCAGCAAAAAGGAGGCAGAAAGTACAGCATCAGAGAGAGAGAGAGGACGTGAGGTGAGAGAAAAAAAAAACAGAGCAACTGCTCTTCTACTTCGTCAAGTCCCTCACCGCCTGATCCGCGCGCCTCCGCAGTCACCGAGTCCCTCGCCGCCAGATCCACCGCGCCTCCGCAGTTGTCGAACCCCTGCGCTGGCCGCCACACCAGCAGCCCCGCTTGTCCCCCCGTGCCGATCACCGCGTAGCAGCCAAAGTTTGCCCCCCGCTACCGCACCAACACCGCTCGACAGTGAAGCCCACCCCCGTTCGCCATGCCACCGCCGCCTTGCAACCGTGTAAGCTCCCTCGCTCGACCTCTATCACTGCTGTTGTCCCTCTGCCCAACGCCACTTCTCGCCGCCATTGCCCACCGCCAGAGTAGCTCGCCTTTGTCGCTGTTGCCCCTGTCGCCAAACGCTTGCTGCAGCTTCGAACCACGGCCCGCCAACGCCTATAACTAGCTGCCAAGCTCTCGAGCCCACCTCTCTCCATGTCGGTTGCCGCCCTTTTGCGCCCTACTGCGACACCGGTTTCCCTTGCCCGTTGCTGGTCCACCCTGCTGCCGACGCCACACCTCCACCGGTCCCCTTGTCGGAGCTCTGAACGACTGCCCTCTGTCCACAACCGCAGCACCTGTAGCAAAATTACGACACCGGCAACTCGAGCCCTTGTCGTTCCCATTGCCGCCCTCCGCTAGAGGAGCCAATTGCTATCCTGGTTCGATCGTGTTTGGCCCGAATTTGGAAAGATTATTTAGGTAAGATATACGTGCCTAATATATATTCACTACCTAATACATGTCTATTTGTATTTAACGTGCACATTTATAAGTGATAGATGTATTTCCCAATTAAGGTTATTTGCCTAATTCACAACCGCACACTGATTTTTAATTCCATCTATAAGGCTTTAAAGGGAATAATTAATCATGCAGAAATAAAATTGATATCTTGATCTTTAAGACTTAAGATCAATTTATCGATTTTATTAGCGAAATAATCAAGTTTGATTTAGATATTATTCCTTGATCTGAATGATATAAGGTATCTTTGATGATTCTAAATGGCTTGATGCTCGTCTCATCTTGATTGCTCTGTTTATCCCAAAATATGTTTGAATTAGATTAGGTTCATTGCCCGCTTTAGGGTAATCTGCATATTTAGACTAAGCATTTTATTTATTCTGAATTTTTGAAAGAAAGAATACCAAAAATATAAATTTAAGATGTTAGATTCTCTTTTCATTAATTTAAATTCCACTTCTAATTATTTGTCAATTTTAATTTCGAATTTTACACAAAAAAAGGAAAAAAATAGAATTTAGGGCATTCTTTGCATGTCATTTAGTCATTGCATATTATAATAAGATTGACCGTTTAATTTAGTTCTAAACAATATTTCTAATTTATTATAAGTTTAGATAAATTCTTTAGATAGATTGCATTTTAGGTTAGGGATTACCAAGTTAAGATAACATTTTAGTTTAAATTAAGATTTGGCTTGTCCTTATTCTTAATATAAGTTGGATGATATCTTAATCTGGATAGATAATTTTTGCAATTTTCTAATTTCGAATTTCATGCAAAATACCAAAAATCATCCTAGAATAAATTAATTTCATTGTCTAAGATAGATTGCATACTTATTAAGAAAACACAAAAAAATATTATGTGCACGTCATATAGAATTAGGTTCATGAAATGCATGTCATTTAGTGATTGTTACTAGGTTGATTTAGTTAGAAATTGCCGGTCGTTGGAATTAGGTCATTTGGTTATATTGTATTGCATATAGATTAGATTTTATTAAACAAGAGAAAATTCTAAAAAAAAGATTGAGTGACTGTGTGTTAATTAAGAAAAAACCCTAGGGCTTTTGATGTGAATTTTGAGCTAACATCGCAGATGCTTTCGTTGTTACGAGGTAAGTCCCGTAATTTATTCATTGATTTCTTGGGTGTTAAATTGGTGGTTTGCATACCTGCATGATCACCTCACATGTTAGGGAAGTAAATTAAAATCAATTCATGCTACCTACAAAACATTTTTTTTAGAAATAAAAGATAAAAGTCACAAAAGGGAGTTAGAAAAATCTAGCGTAATCGAGTCCCCAAACTCACAATCTCTGGTTCGTAGGGGTAAGGTAAATCTCCCGCTACTTTACTTGGGTTTCTAATTGACCTATCGAAAAATAGATTAGTGGCGACTCTCAATTAAAAAATCATTTGCATGTAAAAACTCAAACCTAAGTCATGAATTGGTATGAGTTTGGGAGAGCTCGAGCTAAGTTTAAGCTTAGTAATTCATTAGCCAAACCCTAGGTGGTTCACTTGAGGTTAGGTTGCGACAACTTAGTGACTCCGCTGGGGATTAGAGTTGAAGCTCTTAGTGGACTTAGGCCAATTTTCTCTTTTATTTTGAAAAAAATATTGTTGTTTGGTAGTGAGGGTCCCAGGTACGCCCCTAATGTTTAAGGTGTTAAATGTTCTTGGAGGATGGGGGGTATAAGGGAAAGTGTTTGCTAACCTTTTTTGTAGGGAGGTGTAGGAATGTATGGTTCACTTTCACATATGAAGTGTTGCTTGATATAAATTGTTGTGCATGCCTTGCATTTAGCACTACACTTTTGCACACACAACTTGCCGCTAGACCTAGGCCGCACTATGATACTTAGAATGGTATTGAGTTGGATACGACTTAGACTGCGAGGCTGCGTAGTAGAGGTTGCCTAACTCAATCTCGAAAGCTTTTTCTTGGTGTTAAGAATGTTTACCTTTGCCCGCGAGACTGCATCGCATTGGGCTTCATTCTTGATTAAGCTAAAGTTAGGAGGACTTGACTTTGTATGCGAGGCTGCGACTAGTCATCCCACCCTTTAAATCCACCTTGCTTAGCCTTTCTAGTTAGAAATTGAACCACACATTTCATGTGCTTGTCTATGTGGTTGCTTTAATCGTCTAGTAAAGTAAGTTTTCTACCATTTACTCTTGCAATTTACTTATCTTATTATGTCTTTGGTCGGTCCATGACATTAGGTTGGTCGAGTCTTGGTCTATAAACAATGGGAAGATCTGACATTCGATTTGTGCCTGCGCCAAAGGTAGAACTCAAATCATGGTGGGATCGTCTAGGTCACAATGGCCAAAGCTATGTGGAAAGCAGACTTGGTCGCCTTGTTTCCCTCCTCGATATCAATGTCCAAAGCGGCGTTATGCAAGCACTTGCTCATTTCTGGAGCCCCCAAACATCAACGTTCATATTTGGGAAGCACGAGTTGACCTTGACTCTGGAAGAATACAGCATTGCCATAGGAAAACCTTTGGAATTGGAATTAATAAATCCACCCTTAGGATTAGAACTTGAATCAATTTTGTCTAACTTTCTTAGGATGGATAAGAATAAGATAAAAAGAGTGTTGAAAGATAATTGTCATGCATGTCATTTTTCCTTTCTAGATCAGAATTTTGCTAATGCTAACACTCTTTTAAAGAGTAAGATCTTCCTTCTAGCCTTCTTCGGGTTTATTATTTTTCATCTTCGTAAAAGTGCTATCAATCCTTCTGCTGCGTGGGTAGTCAAACAAGTATGTGCAATGATTAGTTTTGTCAACACTATTTTAGCTGAAACATTTTTGTCGCTCACCCGATTAAGGATGATGAAGATAAAATCTTTCATGCACCAATTGAGCTTTTACAAATCTGGTTCATTTCTCATATGAGTAGGATCAATATTCGCATGAAAATTATCAATATCACTGATTCCCATCATGTCATTGAGGTATTAAAAAATCATCAAGATCGAACTCCAAATCTTTCTTTCTCAAAATGGGTCAAATTGTTGAAAAATCCGAATACCAAGATTTTCCTACGGCATGCTAAACGGTTCCAAGTCTCCAAGGCACGTGTCTCTCATGGTGATGATAAGCCGATCCCGTTATTGGGGATCACTGGTGCCACTTCCTACTACCCACTCCAATATGCCCATCAATATCGAGTTGTGTAGGATCCACCGCCTCCTCTTAAGCTGGGTTTGTTCCAAGTCCAATTCACTGCCAAGGATGGTGATCACAAAGAGAAGCTCCGTTGTATCGAACAAGCTTAGCTTGCATCTCACGAACAAAAGTTGAGCTTGCCTGAAGTTGAGCTTGAGGGAAAGGAAAAGGCTTACTATGCCACGGCCCGGTACATCCGTCAGCACAAGATCCCGACCGAGTTTCTCCCAAAAGTACTAGATGTGACTGAAAAGCCCACTCGACAAGCAAAGCTTAATCATCACAAGAGGAAGATTGAAGAACTTGAAAAGCAAGCCAAGAAGGACACTAAGGAGAAGAGGCAATTACGTCGAGCGTTGGCTTCCCATTTGTTTATAGATCGGGCCAAATAAAGTGGCTTGAATCTATTTAGTTTTTCTACTTTAGCTTAATGTTTAGGAAGTTGAGTCATTTACTTGATTAGTTTATTTGTTTAAGGTCTTTCAAGTTTTTTTTTTACATTGTTAATGTCAAACAATTTCATTAATAAAAGTAGTTAGACTTTTGTTGTGGACTGGCATGTTTTATATGAAATGCTTATGTTTGTTCATTTCTTTGAATTAGGTGATAACGGATCCTCCACGTTCACTCATCTTTACACAATCAAGAGCCAAAATGGCCAACCAAACTGAAATGCGTGATCGTATCTCCACCATGGAAGACCAACTCCAACAGTTGCTCACCTATGTGCAACTTATGTCAGCTCAAATCCAATCCCTCTGAGTGAATTCGACTCCTGCACCCGTTCTCCCCTAGTTAGTAGTCCCGAAGCAAGCAAACAGGGCCCAAATGAGTGATGACGACATGCTCGAGTTGGAAGATGACCCACCACTGGTCACTGTTGAAAAGGCCAAGCTTGACAATGTTCCTAAGACAGAGCAAGATGAACGCTTCGCAAAACTTGAGGAGAAAGTGAAACAATTACAAGAGTCGCAAAGTTCACTCCCGTTCGACCTGTCGATTTATGAGAAGGTCAAGATGCCAAAGAAGTTTAAAATGCCGGAGTTCGAGAAATACGATGGTACTTCCTGCCTAAAAGCTCATTTGCAGATGTATCATGTACGCATTGCCCAATATGTCAAGAATGAGCCCCTCATGATTCAATCATTTCATGCGAGTTTGATCGGGCCCGCACTAAACTGGTATGTGATGAAGAATGTGAACCTTCTCGACACCTGGAATGAAGTAGCTGATGCATTTCTGTATAAGTTCAATATGGACATCGCACCTTCCCGAGAAGATCTTGAGAGAATGGAGAAGAAGATGAGTGAATCAATTAAGGAGTATGCCATGAGATGGCGAAATCTGGCGGCTCAAATCACTCCTGAGCCTACTGATAAGGAGTTGATGAAGTTGTTCATCAAAACTCTCCCGTTTGAGTTCCACAACCGGATGGCCAGCACATACGTCGAGAACTTCAATCAACTTATTCCCATAGGAGAACAAATTGAGATGGGGATAAGGGAAGGATGGTTGACTAAGCCATCTAACAAAAGGATTTCTACCAAAAAGGAGAAAGAGATTGTTGTAGATGTGAATGTAACTTATAGCCAAGAAAGTACCAATCACACCCCGGCTATCCAGATGAATGCAATGCAACAACAAATTGCTGGCTATCAATCATTTGCCTAAGAAAATAATAGAATGCAGTTCTCTCCTCTCCCTGGATCTCCATCCTAAGTGTTCGCAATCCTCCGAAAGAAAGCTTTGCTTACTAGCGAGCCGAAGCGGCCTAATCACGAACACATTCATGGTTATGACTCGACAAATAAGTGTGACTATAACAGTGGTGAATTGGGACATTTAACTGACAAATGTTTCACCAAGCACCGGATCCAAAACCTCTTGGACATAATGGTCTTTTCATTTTAGACTGCTAGGCCAAATGTCCAAAAGAATATGTTACCGAAACATGAAGATAGGGTGAATGCTATTCTAGAACTTGACGCCGGTCAAATCAAGAAATTGAAGGTGCATGTGGCAGATGCCTACAGTGGGCTGGTGAGAGCTGGATATTATCCAGATCATGAGGATATTTCCCTATCATTGATGAAAGAAAGAGTTGCCAAAATGGTGGATGATGCCATCATCGTGTATGCAGACTATAACTGCATAGTTTCTACTATTTCCCATATCATTATCGATTGGGATGAGGAGGCTACGCTCGATGCTGATAAGGAAGAGATAGATCCTTCGCTCATGGATATGCCCCCACTAGAAGATGCAGAATTTTCTGTCGAGATCCCCGTATCCGACGAAGAGATAGTGATTGAGATGCCTCAACCAGATGAATATGTCAACAATAAGGTGGCGCCTTGGTCCTATGACCCAGATGTTGACTTGGTTATAAGGTCTGGTCGAACTTATGCTCAAGCTAAAGCCCAACCTACAAAGCCTGTCAATGACGAAGAGGTTAAGGAATTTCTGGCTGTAATTAAAGCAAGTGAGTATAATGTAGTCGACCAGTTACGAAGGATGCCCCCTCATATCTCTCCGCTCGAACTCTTGCTAATATCCCCCATGCATTAAAAGTCGTTGATGAAGGTACTGAGTGAAATTCATGTACCAGAAATGATCGAGTCAGACAAGTTAGAGGAATTTGTGAGATCGGTTCTTCTCAAAGACTTGATTGTTTTTTTCCAATGAGGAATTCCCTATTAAAGGTAGAGGGCATAACAAGGCACTCTACATATCTGTCAAGCACAAGTCTTCTCGTGTGTCTCGAGTGCTCATTGATAATGGGTCTACTATGAATATATGTCCATTGGCCACTCTTCATCGCCTCAAGATAGACCCATCTAAGATACATGCTGCAAAGACTTCCGTGCGAGCTTTTGATGGGACAAAGAAGGAAGTGATTGGGGAAATCCATCTTGAAGTGAAAATAGGGCCGGTCATTTTCAACATCCCCTTTCAAGTGATGGATATCCCTACTACATTTAATTTTTTGCTAGGTCGTCCCTGGATACATATTGCTGGAGCGATACCTTCAAGTCTACATCAAAGTGTGAAGTTCGTGATCAAAAGAAAGCTGGTCCTGTCTATGGCGAAGAAGACGATCGAATTTAGATGGTTATCCCCTATGTGGAGCTGGATTTTGAGTTCAAATCAAGTTATCACTCATTTGAGTTGGTGTCCACCATACATGTTTTCCGAGATTCGTCACCACCCACTCACGAGGTTTCAAATGCTGCCCTTATGGTTGGAAGGGTGATGGTTGGAAATGGTTTCGTTCCTGGTCGTGGTCTTGGAAGAAGGGGTCAAGGCATTCAAAACCTAATTGAAGCCCCTCGGAGGACCCAATTTGCTGGATTAGGGTATTGTGGAAGAGAAGGAGAAAGTTTAGGAGGGCAAAGACAGGGAAGGCGGAACCAACCACTTGAGCAAGGGCGAGGGAGGCAAAACTCACTACCTCCAAACATTCGCAAGACGTTCCCTGGCCCTCGAGAATGATGCAAGAAGAAGCATAAATGATGGACACCTTAGGACAGCCAAGCGGCAAATTCGACTATTTTGTGAATTATTCGATTCCTCCCAGCTTTTATATTGACCCTCGTGACATAGCCCCAAATGGATGGGGTGGCATGGATAACCCAACACCTCTAAAGACAAAGAACTCTGATGATGCATTGGAATGAATCACAATTCTATTCGATGACCTCCTCATAGGAGCCGTTGATGAAGGACCTTCAAAAGAAATTGGCCCTGGCTCACAAGAGTAGCTTATTTATCGCTTTTGCACATTCCCTACGTGGGCATTTTTATTTCTTTCTAGGAATTGTTTTCGATTTCTTCCTTTTTGCTTTCTTTTTAGGGCTTGAATATCGCATTTTACATTCAATAAATGTAATTGATTGATGAATTTCAATGAAATTACAAGTTTTATTTTGAGAGCATGATGAGGTACACCAAACTAGCCTGATGATGATATCCAATCGATAAAAGAAAGGAAAAATCCAAGGAGAATTCTGAGGCCTGGGTTTCATCATGCTTCCTCGTGTCAAAATGCTTCAAAAATGTTTTTTTGCAAAAGAATTTCAATTTTTTTCAAAAGATTAAATACAATTTACCTCGTATGTCTTTTTATTCATCTACTTCCTATTTCAGGGACGATCTTATAGCATGCAAAGGTGTGAAAATGGTCCAATCCAATGTAACAAGTGCTGATAATGACGATCCCGAAGACTCGATCGAAGATCCTATTGAGGTGCAGCGTAGTTGGGTACAACATGAAAAAGCTAAGGCTCTTACATCCGAGCAAACCATCACTATTAATTTAGGCGACGCTGAAGAAGCCAAGGAAGTGAAAGTTGGGGCAAATCTCCCCAAGGACGAGACCGAACACCTAATTAAGTTACTGAAGTAATATCAAGATGTCTTTGTATGGACTTATGCTAACATGCCTGGTTTAGACCCGTCAATCATTAAGCATTGCCTGCCTACTAATTCGGACATGCCACCTAAGAAGCAGAGGCTGCGAAGAACTAAGCCCGAGCTCTTAAAGAAGATAGAGGAAGAGGTGATGAAGCTTTTGAAGGTGGGATTCATTTAAGTCTCACGATACCCAAAATGGGTGGCTAACATCATACCGGTGATGAAGAAGGACGGTCGAGTTCGAGTTTGTGTCGATTATTGGGATTTGAACAAGACCAGCCCGAAGGATGATTTCCTATTGCCACACATAGATGTCAATGTGGATAGTACTGCTGGATTTGAACTATTCTCATTTATGGATGATTTTTCTGGATACAATCAGATAAGGATGAAGGAGGAAGACAATGGGAAAACTGCATTTATTACTCCGTGGAAACCTTTCGTTATAAGGTCATGCCCTTCAGACTCAAAAATGCAAGCGCGACTTACCAGAAAGCCATGGTAGCACTATTCCATGATATGATGCATTAGGAGATCGAGGTCTACGTGGATGACATGATTGCGAAGACTCAACATGGAAGAAACCACGTCGAAACCTTGAAAAAGTTGTTCAATCAACTCCATGAGTTCAAGCTTCATTTGAATCCCAATAAATGCGTGTTTGGAGCAACATCCGGTAAATTACTCGAATTCATTGTGAGTAGTAAAGGGATTGAGATAAACCCTTCTTAATCTAAGGCTATAAGCGAGTTGCAACCTTCGACAACGGTGAAGGAAGTTTGAAGCCTTTTGGGGAGATTGAATTACATAGCTCAATTCATTTCCCAACTTTTTGAAACTGCCAAGCTGTTTTTCAAGCTCTTAAAAGAAGAATGCACGAGTCAACTGGGATGATGAGTGACGAGAGGCGTTCAACAAGCTGAAGCAGTACTTGATGAATCCACCAGTTCTTGTCTTGCCATTGCCGGGGCATCCTTTGATTCTTTACCTCGCCATTCATAGTGAATCGTTGGGTGCAATGTTGGCTCAAGAAAGTCCTATCGATAAAAAAGAACTAGCCATTTATTATCTAAGTAAAAAGTTCACTATGTCATAACTGAAATATTCCGATGCTGAAAAGACTTGTGCCGCATTGGTGTGGGTATTGCATAGATTACGATAGTGCATACTACATTACCAGACGTTCCTCGTGACTGAGAACAATCATATCAAGTACTTACTTGATCGGCCAGCTTTGGTGGGTAAGTTGGCTAAATGGCAAATTTTAATCTCAAAATTTGATGTGTAATTCATGCAACAAAAGTCGGTTAAGGGTCGGGTGATCGCCGATCTATTGGCCGAGAATTTAGGAGTCTCAAATAACGATGACCATTCCTTAAACAACCATGTTTTGAGTGTAAATGAAGACTCATGGACAATGTTCTTTGATGGAGCTGTGAACTTGTCTAGTTTTGGTATCGGAGCAATTCTGATATCCCCAAATAGACAACACCACCTAATGGCTGCAAAATTGATGTTCCCATGCACCAACAATGTAGCCAAGTATGAAGCTTGCATTCTCGGGCTTCAAGCTGCAATTGAGATGAGTGTGGCCAAGTTAAAAGTGTTCAAGGATTCCGCGCTAATCATACTATAGACTTTAGGTGAATGGAAGACTAAAGATGCCAAATTGCTCCCGTATCACAAGTATCTAGATCTTATCAAGGAATTCGATGCAGTTTCATTTGAATACTTATCGATGTCTCACAATCAATTCGCAGATGCACTCGCAACTTTATCATCTATGTTGCAAGTCATTGACGGATTAGAAGTCAAGCCGTTGAAAATAGAGGTTTTGCCAAAGCCGGCTTATTGTATGATCGTGACTGAAGAACCTGATGGAAGACCATGGTATTACGATATCATAAATTACATTCAAAAATAGGAATTACCCGAGGAAAGTACTCTAGCTGATAGGAAATATACCATGAAGATGGCCTCAAAATTCTTCATCAATGGTGAGAATTTGTACAAGAGATCTTATGATTTAGTTTTATTGCAGTGTGTAGATGCAGCTGAAGCCATTCAGATCATGCAAGAAGTGCACGAAGAAGTATGTGGCCCTCATGTGAATGGGCACATGATGGTTAAGAAGATTATAAGATTAGGCTACTACTGGCTCGCACTAGAAAGTGACTACATCAACCACGTACGAAGTTGTCATCGTTGCCAAATTCATGGTGATAAGATAAATGTTCTTCCAACTGAGCCGCACCAGTTTTCTGAGCCATGGCCTTTCTCAATGTGGGGCATTGATGTGATTGGCCCAATAAATCCTAAGGCTTCAAATGGGCATCGGTTCATCTTGGTGGCAATAGACTATTTCTCCAAATGGATCGAAGCTACATCTTTTGCAAGTGTCACTGCATGCAATGTTGCAAAGTTCATCAGGCAAGACATAATTGCTCGCTACGGCATTCTAGAAGCAATCGTCATAGACAACGAGACAAATTTGAACAACAAACTTGTTAATGAGTTGTTCAGTCAATTCAAGATCAAGCATCTGAATTCGTCCCCTTACTACCCTCAAATGAACTGAGCTGTTGCAGCGGCCAATAAGAACAATAAGAAGATCTTGGCTAAGACAGCCGAGAATTATTGAGATTGGCATGACAAGTTACCCTTCGCACTAATGGCGTACTAGACGTCAATCCGCACTTCTACTAGGGCAACCCCTTTCGCTCTGGTGTACGGCATGGAAGCATTTCTGCTTGTGGAAGTGGAGATTCCTTCCCTGAGGGTTTTATCCCAAGTGGAGTTGTTTGAGGCAGAATGGTCGCAACAAAGACTTGAATAGTTAAACTTGATTGATGAGAAAAGACTAAAGGCTCTCTACCATGGTTAAACATATCAATAGAGAATGGCCAGGTCCTTCAACCAAAAGGTACAATCGAGACATTTCGAGGTGAACGATCTTGTCCTAAGGAAGCTATTGCCAATCTTTCCTGATCCTGGGGGCAAGTTTGCTCCAAACTATAGTGACCCATATGTAGTGAAGAAGGTACTTCCTGAAGGTGCCTTGATCCTAACAGAAATGGATGGTCGTGAGTTTTCAAATCCAATTAATTCCGATGCTGTCAAGAAGTATTACCCATGATAGAATTTGCTATCACGTTTCGAATTGCAAGCATTTCTATGATGAATAAATTGCCTCGATGAGTTGCAAATTAAATTGTTCAAATTTGTTGAAAATTTCTTTTCCCTGATGAATTGTGTGAGATAAATTGAATGTGTCAAATGGGATACTTTGGAATGATGAAAGGCGAGTCTTATTCCCTACATTATTCCATACATTAATTCCTAGTGAGTTGTGTGGAAAAATTCCATACCCACAAGGAAAGGGGTGATCTCGCAAATGATACGTCAACCAAGGTGATGAGAAGTAGTTTCTTCCTCTACCCGAAACACTACAGGTATACCCATCGTTTAGCCCTTTGAGCTCATACACGTGAAGATCTTTTTAAATTATCCCTGTCAAGGATCATCCCATATTGGGACAAAATTTGAAAAGAATGGTTGGAATCTTCTTACTCACACTTGCATCAATCTTCGAGAATTGCTTTCGTAGTGTAGCTTGTACAATAATTTAAAGTGTTTTAGGGTGACGAAGAGCAGTTCTTTTTCTATCTATACACTTTTATCCATTTTATAGCTCACTTGAGCCTATGAAGTCATTTCATATTAAACCCAATTGATGATCATCCCCCACACTAGGGCAAAGCAAAAAAACCATTCAAGTGGCATGGTCTAGAATGCTGATAAAAGATGGAGGCTGTGCGAGTCCAAAGAAAATAAGTGCAAAAAATAAGGGGGCATGAAAAAGCAATGTGCCTGGTAAAAGCAAGGCCAATGCATAAAAACAAAAATCAAACATTGGTTGTGGTAAGTCGCATCCCCAGCAGCATGATACTAAAAAAACAAATTCTGAGATGTTACAATCGATGGAGGGTTGATATGGAGAAAATCCTCGATGGTGAAGAAGAAAATTGGAGAAGTCAAGATGATCACCAACTTTGATCCCCCTAAACACTTGTTGAGCCTAACAATCCTTTTCTTTCTCACCAATGAACCAAGCCTACGTTACGTCCCTTGTAATGTCTCTTTAGATTAGGGCACTTGAATTAACGTAAAAGTCCATATGTTCGAAAGCATCACTCGAAGAAGTGCGAGCAAGATAATTTCTACCTCATTTCGTATGTTTCTTGGCTTGTAAACCCAAAGATAATTGCGGAATGACATTTTTCAAGAGCCTTGACTTAAAAAGTCCCCTTTGTTAAGCCGTTGACCAAGCTTACATTATGGTCCCTATTAAAGACCTCTCAAATTGGTAAGGTCGTACCACTTGCGAGATTACTCAGACCTTTGTTTGGCATGATAACAATAAGATAGAGTGATTGTTAAAATCTTGCATCAAAAGTCAGGATGAAATGGCCCTTTTAATGAGGATGAGTGAAAAGTCCTTTCAGACCAAAAGATCCCTCATTTGACACATCTATGACACTCATCTGTTCAAATTGAAATATTCTTTTGAAGTTCTTCTCAATGGAAATTAGGTGATGCAAGATTGATAGAAATCATCACGCATGAACCTCACTTGAATGAATGCATGTCTGTGACCACAAATGCATGTTACCTCTCCTACGACTATGTTTTACAAGAGACATCTCCCCAAGAATCAGAGATGTTACCAGGTAAGTATATCTCTATCCATACCATAATACTTGTCATTACGCAGGTATTTCCTCTTGAGTACACCGACACTTGACTCGGTCAAGCTATCCCCTAAGGATTTTTCTCTAGAGGCAGTCTGATTAAGACGACCGAAGAAAGGTTCGGGTTCTGGTCAGATGATCCATGCCACAATGCTAGGCGACCAAAGAAAGGTTTGGGTCCTAGCCAAGCAAAAACTCATTTTAGGTGACCGTAGAAAGGTACGGGTCCTGGAAAGTGAATCCCCATTCAAGCGACCATAGAATGGTACGGGTCTTAGACAATATCTATTTCCCATTCAAGCGACCGTAGAAAGGTATGGGTCTTAGAAAGGTGATTTTCATCAAGGCAATCGAAGAAAGGTTCGAGTCCTAGACAACCAAATACTGCAATACTAGGCAACCGTAGAAAGGTACGGGTCCTAGAAAAGCAATCTCCTTACAAAGCCTCGTTACTATTCTAGGCGAACGTAGAAAGGTACGGGTCCTGGACATGTAACACCTATTATCTTGAATTATTCTACACTCCTTGAAGGTAAATTATTCTAGGTAGATTCCGTTACCATTTGCATTAGCATTTCCATGCATCATATAAATTGCATTAAAAAATGGAATTCATTTTCCAACAAAAATCATTTAATGCATGTGCATGACCAAAATTTAGGTCTCAATTTATTTTTGAAGGCAACCTCTACGAGCTCACCTTTAAAAAAGGGCAACTCTTGACACCTAAAATTTGCATAACAAATGGTTAATTTTTACCCAAAAAATAAAATAGAATTAAAATTGTGTAACATATAGTTTTAGGAGCATTTATTTTATTTTATTTTATTCCATTTTTGCATTAGACTAACGATGAGCGTTTAATTTTTCCAATATCCAATGAAACGACGGGAGATTTTTCATATATTTAGGCAATATACACCGAGGGATGTATTTTTTTTTTTTTGGCATAAAGGAAGGTTTCGGATGGAATATTAGAAAAATACAAAAGAGAATAGTGCACGGGGTGCATATATTTCAACGATATATTCAAGAAGCTATGCACAATAAAAATTGATTTTCATGCGTATTGAAAAAGGAAATAAAATATACCATGAAAATCAAGTTCTTAGCCAATAAAAGGAGCCACGTACAGAGAATTATGGGGGGCTTTTCCTTCATTCTTTTGAAAAATGAATGCAAAAAAAAAAAAAAGGCTTTTGAGGGGAAAGTCAAGGTCAAGAAAAAGGAGGCAAAAAGTACAACAGCAGAGAGAGAGACGTGAGGTGAGAGAAAAAAAAAAACAAAAACAAAAGAAAAACAAAGCAACTGTTCTTCTTCTTGGCCGAGTCCCTCTCTGCCCGATCCGTCGCACCTCCGCAATCACCAAATCCCCGTGCCGGCCGCCACACCAACACACCTGCTCATCCCCTCATGCCGGTCGCTGCCCAATAGCCGAAGTTCACCCCCTGCTCGCCGCGCCAACGCCGCCCGACAGCCGAAGCCCACCCCCATTCGCCGCACCACCGCCGCCCGCAACCATCCGAGCTCCCTAGCCCGGCCTCCACCACTGTTGCTTTCCCTCTACCTGACGCCATTGCTCGCCACTGCTGCCCACCACCAGAGCAGCTCACCTTCATTGCCGTCACCCATGTCACCACGCGCTTGTTGTAACTCAAAACCACGGCTTGCCGACACCAGCAACCAATTGCCGAGCTCTCAAGCCCGCCTCTCATCGTGCCGATTGCCGCCCTTTCGTGCCCTGCTGCGATGCCGGTTTCCCCTACCCGTTGCTGGTCCACCTTGCTGCCGGCGCCACACCTCTGCCAGTCCCCTCGCTGGAGCTGTAAATAGCTGCCCTCCGTGCATAGCCGCAGCACCTGCAGCAAAATTACGACACCGGCAGCCCGAGCCCTCGTCATTCCCATTGCCACCCTCTACCCGAGAAGCTGATTGCGATCCCAGTTCGATCGCGTTTGGCCCGAATTTGGAAAGATTATTTAGGTAAGATATACATGCCTAATATATATTCACTGCCTAATACAAGTCTATTTGTATCTAATGTGCACATTTATAAGTGATAGATGTATTTCCCGATTAGGGTTATTTGCCTAATTCACAGCCGCACACCGATTTTTTATTCCATCTATAAGGCTTTAGAGGGAATAATTAATCACGCGGAATAAAAATTAATATCTTGATCTTTAAGACTTAAAATCAATTTATCGATTTTATTAGCGAAATATTGAATATTGAATTAGATATTATTCCTTGATCTGAATGATGTATGGTACCTTTGATGATTTTGAATGGCTTGATGCTCGTCTCGTCTTGATTGCTTTGTTTATCCCAAAATATGTTTGAATTAGATTAGGTTCATCGCCTGCTTTAGGGTAATCTACATATTTAGACTAAGAATTTTATTTATTCTGAATTTTTGAAATAAAAATACCAAAAACATAAATTTAGGATGTTAGATTCTCTTTTCATTAATTTAAATTGCATGTCTAATTATTTGTCAATTTTAATTTCGAATTTTACATTAAAAAAAATAGAATTAGGCATTCTTTGCACATCATTTAGTCATTGCATATTAGGATTGATTGCACGTTTAATTTAGTTCTAGACAATATTTCTAATTAATTATAAGTTTAGAGAAATTCTTTAGATAGATTGCATTTTAGGTTAGGGATTACCAAGTTAAGATAACATTCTAGTTTAAATTAAGATTTGGCCTAACCTAATTCTTAATATAAGTTGGATAATATCTTAATCTGAATAGATAATTTTTGCAATTTTCTAATTTCGAATTTCATGCAAAATACCCAAAATCATCCTAGAATAAATTAATTTCATTCACTAGGATAGATTGCATACTTATTGAGAAAATGCAAACAAGTATTATCTGCACATCACATAAAATTAGGTTCATGAAATGCATGTCATTTAGTGATTGTTGCTAGGTCCATTTAGTTAGAAATTGCCCGTCATTGGAATTAGGTCATTTGGTTAGATTGCATTGCATATAGATTATTTTATTAAACAAGAGAAAATTCTAAAAAAAAGATTGAGTGACTGCGTGTTAATTAAGAAAAACCCTAGGGCTTTTGATGTGAATTTGGAGCTAACATTACAAATGCCTTCGTTGTTACGAGGTAAGTTCCGTAATTTATTCATTGCTTTCTTGAGTGTTAAATTGGTGGTTTGCATACTCGCATGATCACCTCAAATGTTAGGAAAGTAAATTAAAATTAATTCAAGTTACCTGCAAAACATTTTTTTCGAAATAAAAAAGAAAGGTACCGAAATGGCATTAAAAAAATCTAGCGTAATCAAATCCCCGAACTCACAATCTCTAGTTAGTAGGAGTAAGGTAAATCTCCCGTTACTACCCAACGAAAAATAGATTAGTGGCAACTCCTAATTAAAAAAATCATTTGCATGTAAAAACTCGAACCTAAGTCATGAATTGGTATGAGCTTGCGAAAGCTCGAGCTAAGTTTAAGCTTAGTAATCCATTAGCCAAACCCTAGGTGGTTCACTAGAGGTTAGGTCGCGACACACTTGGTAAAAAAGTTATACTAGGAGTTCTTTGTGAATGTAGAATTTCTCATTACTATGTATGCTGGTTTCTTCTTTGATACAAGATAGAGTAAAGTTTGCTAAGTAGCCTCAACATCACAATCATGTATTCATCTTCATATGCTATGACCATCCCTTTCACTAGGACAAGGACTAAGGGCGCATTACCCTTTATGTGTAAAACCTTTGTATCGGGTCCCTCCAATTTGTTCTATTGACACAATTTGCCCCTGCTACCCTCCATTGTTGTACTTAATTTTCACCAATTCGTCAATGTGATATCATGGGTCGGTGAAAATGGCTTCCACTCTATAAACGCGGATAGAAGCACAAAGGTCCCAAAATGGACAAAAATTACTTGAGAGAGAGTTTAAAAGAGTTTTTTTTTTTTCGAAATGAAGGTAGGGCAATGTTGGGGTTTTATGAATCATGTATAGGTAAAATTAACAAAAAGAACGCAGAGGAAACAAAGATGATATATTTTATACATGATTCTCCGAAGGCATTGTTTGTGCGTTTTAATAAAAAATCTGAATATAAAAAAGGGAGTTAAATAAATGACCTCTCGAAGCGCGATTTAAACGAATTGGTTTGGATGTTCTTTAGTTCGAGCCTCACAAATGTCTGACCTCTAGTTTAGACACACTAACAATGGATGTCGAATGGAAGATAGAACTTTCGGATAGTCACCACTATGATCGTGCTAGCAATCTCGTGGAGACAATCCGCCATATCCTTGATGTTTTAGTCACGCTAGAACGAGAGAGAATCCCTCTTTTTCTCGCATCTCAAAACAAACAAGAACACACATTTTACTCTATTTTCAGCAACCATTTTTAAGACCTTCGTTAAGCAATAATTTTTTTAAAAAAAAACTGAAGGATCAGCAATGGTTGCTGATCGTCCATGCGTGATCGTGCATGCGGTCAGCAACCGCTAATCGTCCATGCACAATTGTGCATGCGGTCAGCAACCGCTGATTCATGCACAATTTCGTGCATGAACGGTCAACGGTTTGCTAACCATTCATGCTTCGTGCATGTGCACGATGATTCGTGCCAAATGGTCTGCAAGAATTGCTTACCATTTCCACTTTAATTAATTAATTAATTAATTAAATGAATAAATAAATAGTTAATCAATCCCCTTAAAAATAAAAAGAACATAATCTTTATACGTACATTTGGAATACATTAATATGTATTCACTTTGGGTATGCAAGTGCATCATATGCAAGTAGTCTCGTGACTATAATACAAATTAAGTTAAATCTCATTTAATATAATTTCAAGTCGACTCAATTCGATTGTAGTAATTGCAAATACATTTGCAACATTATTTCTTTCTTGTTCCATATTATCCTAATTATTTATGGTGTGTGACATCCCTAGGTTCATCACTAAGCTGGTAGTAAGACTTGTACTAACACATTAGTACTCCCAAAAGAATTAATTGTCCCGATTAATTTTTGGGTCCTACAAGCCATGATTGACATCTAGCAATATGTCATGGCTATCTAGATAGTGTGAATGCTTTAAGAACATAATGAACCTATCAGTTTTAGCTACAGTGTAATTCAATCCCTCTGTCTTAGTATGTCCCGATCAAACAAAGACCATGGAATATTTGTCAAGTCACCAATTCGATCATATGCACAAATCTAATTGGTATGCATTTTATTTGAGACATAAACAATTTATTCTCGGTTACAACCCCGGCCAAGGATTTCAATGCAATGTCATAATTAGATCGCATAGGACATCATTATTATACCTTGCATGTAACAATGAGACAAATTCCATATTGCGCACGTGCAACTTCGTATATGAACAAACAATGACCATCATGTATAAAGACGGATCAACGACCCGGCATTACATGCACCTGTGAACCATAGTTGTTCGACACACAAGTTAACACTGTACCTCAGGTCTAATTATTATTTACACAAGACCAAAGCATAAACAATTAGACATTGACCACGCTGAAAGCTTACATGTTGTTAATTGTTCCATATGCATCACGTTTAGTGAACTTGTCTAATACAAACACCTGTGTTCTAACTCAGGCATCATAATACCCAATGACATGTGACTCATCATTCTCTTAAGTATTCAATACTTAATAGTGAAGTTAAGAACACACTGGTCTCAACAAGATTATAAATATCCACTCAATAATCCATTGACCAGGAACGGTTTAAAGATTCAGCCTAACTATGAACCTGTCACATATATTCTTGACGTCTCAAGAATAAGTCTAGTTGCAACTAATCTTATGGAATCATTCATAAATATAAAATAATTGGACAAATGAATGAATACGTCATTGCCATTAATTAAATAATAATAATGATAGTACAACTGAAATTCCTAATATGTAACTATTATACATAGTAACTTTAGGGCATACATCCAACAATCTCCCACTTGCACTAAAGCCAACTTGTCTAGTACCTCAAACCCATTTTGTTAATATGATTTTCAAAAGAAGACTGAAGTAAGGCCTTAGTGAAGGGATTTGCCACGTTTTCCACTGAGGCAATTTTCTGCAAGGCGATATCACATCTCCCAACAATTTCTCTGATGATATGGAAGCGTCTCTTAATGTGTTTGGACTTCTGGTGAGACCTTGGTTCCTTAGCTTGAGCTATCGCCCCATTGTTGTCACAAAACAATGTAATCAGTTGCTCAATTGAAGGAACAACTCCAAGTTCAGAAATAAACTTCTTTATCCAAGCGGCTTCCTTTACTGCTTCAGAAGCAGCTACATACTCTGCCTCAGTGGTAGAATCGGCAGTTATGCTTTGTTTGGAACTTTTCCAACTAATTGCGCCACCATTGAATGTAAAGACAAACCCAGACGTAGACTTATAATCATTAGGATCCGATTGAAAATTGGAATCGGTATAAGCTACAACTTTAAATTCTCATTCTCCATATATCAAGAATAGATCCTTAGTCCTTCGCAAGTACTTAAGAATATTCTTGACTGCTATCCAGTGCTCTTCTCCTGGATTAGACAGATATTTGCTAGTAATACTTACAGCATGTGCAATATCAGGTCTAGTACATAACATAGCATACATTATTTTTTCAATAGCAGATGCATATGGTATCGTTGCCATCTCTCTCTTTCTTCAGGAGTGTTGGGACACATCTCTTTAGAAAGACGAATCCCTTGCCCAAAAGGCAATAATCCTCTTTTGGAACATTGCATGTTAAAACGTGTTTACACTTTGTTTATGTATGTAGACTATGAAATGCCAATCAATCGTCTTGATCTATCTCTATAGATCTTGATACCTAAAATGTAGGTTGCTTCTCCTAAATCTTTCATGGATAATTTCTATGACAAGAATAGTTTTATCGATGATATCATTGGTACATCATTTCCAATCAAAAGTATATCATCAACATACAAAACTAGAAATGCAATTGCACTCCCACTGATCTTCTTGTATACACAAGGTTCATCCGGATTTTTGATGAAGCCAAATGATTTGACTACCTCGTCAAAACAGATATTCCAACTTATGGAGGCTTGTTTGAGTCCATAAATGGATCTCTTAAGCTTACACACCTTCCATTTTTCACTATTGGATTTAAAACCCCATGGTTGTTCCATATAGATGTCCTCCTCGAGAAAACCATTTAGAAAAGCTGTTTTGACATCCATCTGGAATATCTCATAATCAAGATGTGCAACTATAGCCAACATAATCCGAATGAATTTTAGCATGGCCACGGGTGAGAAAGTTTTGTCATAATCAATTCCTTCTTTTTGACAATATCCTTTCACCACCAGCCATGCTTTGTAAGTTCCAATTTGACCTTCAGCATTCATCTTCCTCTTGAAGATCCATTTACAGCCAATTGGTATGATACCGTCAGGCAGGTCAATTAAGGTTCAAACTTCATTAGAATACATTAAATCCATTTCGGATTTCATGGCTTCTATCCATTTACCAGAATTGATGTCTGACATCACCTCCTCATGGATTTTAGGATCACCAGCTTGATCACTATCATTCATAATGAATAATGGTTTAATATGATCAACTGAGTGTCTATAACGAGAAGGTGGGCGAGACGTTCTCATACTTCTCCTAAGAGGTTGTGTATTAGAAGCTCCCACTAAATTAGAGATTGATATCTGAACTTGGTTGTTTGGTACTTTATTAGTTTCTTCTTGCAAGATATTTTCTGCCCAGCACCACCTTTTTGGATGAATTGATTCTCTAAAAAAGAAGCGTGCTTGCTCACCAAAATTCTTTGGTCTAAATGAAAATAGAAATAATATCCAAGAGTTTCCTTTGGATATCCAATGAAGCGACCTTATTCAGATCTTGTCTCAAATTTTTCCATTTTCAGCTTTTTTACGAAAGCTGGACAACCCCAAATCTTAATATGATTAAGACTAGTTTCCTACTATGCCATATCTCATAGGGCGTAGTTGGAATAGATTTGGACGACACTCTATTCAGTATATATACCGTTGTCTCAAGAGCATATCCTCAAAGGGATATTGGCAAATCGGTGTAACTCATCATAGATCACACCATATCTAATAAAATACGATTTCTTTGTTCAGAAACACCATTATGTTTTGGAGTTCAAGGAGGTGTCCATTAAGATAAAATGTCATTCTCTTTAAGATAGTCCAGGAATTCAGTACTAAGGTATTCACCTCCTCGATCCGATCGAAGAGCCTTAATACATTTTCCTATTTATTTCTCAACCTCGACCTTGAATTTCTTGAACTTTTCAAATGATTCAAATTTATACTTTATGAGGTATAAATAATCATACTGTGACTGATCATCAGTGAAGCTAATGAAGTAATTATAACCACCTCTAGCACTTTCATTAATTGGTCCACATACATCTGTATGTATTAATCCTAATATGTCAACAGCTCACGTGCTATGTCCCACAAAAGGCACTTTGGTCATTTTTCCTAGAAGACATGTCTCATAAGTCGAGTATGACTCAAAATTTGATGGACCAATGTATCCATCAATACTCAACTTGTTAATTATGTCTTCTCCAATATGACCTAATCGGAGATGTCAAACATACTTTTTATTTGGACTGTCTCTATGGCGTTTATTAGTTATGGCATTTATATCAATTCTATTTTGCTTATTGACATCGGTAATCGCATTACCGGACATTGTAATGGTATAAAGATTATGGGTGAATAAGCTAGAACCAACACATCTTCTATAATGATAAATAGAACATACATCATTAGCAAAAGAAAATTCATAATTCTCTTTACCCAAACGAGGTATAGAGATGATGTTTCTAACAGCATTCTTATAATGCAAATAGTTCTTTAAAACCAATACATGTCCAGAAGGCAAACATAAACGAAAAGTGCCTATAGCTAACGCAACAACTCTTGCTCTATTAGCAAATGTTAGGATAATCTCATTTTGCCCTAGCATCCTACTTGTTTCCAGATTCTGCAAAGACATACAAAACTATGTGAAGTTGCAGTAGAATCCAGAACCCATGAGCTGGATTCAGCACTAACCATAAGATTAGTTTTAATAAGTATAGACACCATACCTTCATAAGGTTGGTCCTTGGGTGTAACCTTCAAGCTCGCGAGGTACTTCTTACAGTTTCTCCTCCAGTGCCCCTTGACACCACAGTATTGACATTTCCCTTTATCTATCTTGGATTTTGGTTGCACAACAGGTTTGACAGGCCTCTTCCATTTCTTTTTCTTTAAAAATAGTCTTACCCCTTGAGGAAGAAGCCTTAGCCATAGCCACTATATTTGGTCTCGTGTTGTGCATTTCCTTCTCATAAACTACTAGTATACTATGTAACTCAGCAAGAGTTTTCTCCATCTTATGCATGTGAAAGTTTTGGACAAAACCAGAGAAGAAATTGGGTAAAGATTGGAGGATCAAATTCACAACTAACTCATTGTCCATAACGAGATTCAGCATAGCCAATTCTTCAATGTGCCAGATCATTTTCAAAGCATGATCATTAACTGATGATCCTTTAGCCATCCTCATATGGTACAATGCCTTAGATATCTCATGTCTAGAGGTTTGACCATTCTCATCAAAGTATTCATTTAAGTGCAAAGTGATCGACCTAGCATCTTCCATAGATTCATACTTCTTTTGTGACTCATTATTCATCGAAGCAAGCATATATAACCTAACTTTTAAGTAATCGTCACGCCACCTATCATAAGTGACACGCTCCTTTTGGGTCCCACCCTCAAGAAAGGAGGTTGGCATCTTTTAATCAAGTACATACTCAATTTTTTTCTGAATTGAGAACAATTCTCAAATTCCTCACCTAGTCAGTGAAATTGGGTCCAGTCAAACAATTCTTGTCAATTATATAAGCGAGTGGGTTTGTGGTCACCATTTTCAAAGTAATAATATATCTGTTGTAGAAAAAAAATTGTTAGCCGTTGTATTTTTTCAAAATAACTATTTCATTTTGGCCTTTAAATGAAATAGATCCCCCCACTAAATTGATATGCGAATCTCATACTCCTTAAGATGGGAAGCGGTAATCTTTGGTGGGTAAAGATTACTAGTGGGGATTAGAGTCCCACTAGCCAAAAACCCACCTCACCTAGCACTTATTGGTGTTCTATGAACTTAGTGAGTGAACCAACTTGTTCAACGCATCATATGCGAGTCCCAATCATAACTTCAGCCTCTAGACCATGAAAGCCTCACCTAACAGTTATTGGCATCATGATCATAGTTAAGTCTCGACCATCATTGCATGCAAGTATTGAAGGCACAAACGATTTCCTCACCTAACAGTTATTAGAAATCATTTGGCTCCAACCCCACAGCATCACATGCATAATGGAGTGGTCTAATATTATGAATGGTAATTAACCCCTATGTATCCATAGCCGGTCAGTTAATCACTATAATATTGGATCAAACCACGATGATGGAAGGCCACGAATTCGAAACCCGTTTCGACTTAATATTATTAATAAGGAGATTTTGGTCGTTATTAACGACGGTTTAACATGCATGATAACATAAACACAATAAATAAATAGATATCACATAAACATCTATCCTACGTGGTGATCATGGAATTATGGTTCAATGGGTCTCGAGCCAAAGAGACCCATTTAGCCATTTTAATGTTTTAATAAGAGGGACCGCTCTTCACTTCTTCTTCAATCTTTGAACTCTTCAAAGACCGAGCCCATTGAGCTCTCCGGCTTAATGGATCCTCCATTGGCTCTTTTCGAACTCATAGTATTTACATCAACAATTGATATAATAAACTATGCTAAAATTATAATTCATGAAAAATTAAAATAAAATAAAAGGAATGATGCAGCCTCCTTTTAATAATTACATCCCCAAAAAGAATACATGTAATCATCATACATTCATCCATACAACAATAATAATGATTAGGATTTTTTTATGATCACCACCCTTTCTTACGAGCCATAAATTCAAAATTTGAAGCTCCAGAAGGCATAGATAAAATTTTGTATTTAATCAAATTTAAAGTCAATAAAAGCAAATTACGTCAAGAAATTAAATCGATGAAACAAAGTTCACGAGTGTGATTTCGAACGGAAGTTGCGTTGTCAACTTTAAATTCACAATCACGAATCATTCGCAGAATATAAACACAAAGTATAACAAGTTATAGATTTTTGATTCAAAATTGATTTAGTTCTAATTTTTGCTTAGTTGATTAAATTTATCACATAAATTAATCAACTTCTATAGGCCACATAAGAGCAAGAGATTTTCTTAACAAAAAATAAATTGACCATTAGAACGCAAAAATATCTTTGAACTAAAAATCAATTAAACATACGAATAACGCTTAAGGTTGGCTATGATACCACTGTTGGGGTTTCATGAATCATGTATAGGTAAAATTAACAAAAAGAACGCAATGGAAACAAAGATGATACATTTTATACATGATTATCCGAAGGCATTGTTCATGTGTTTTAATCAAAAATCTGAATATAAAAAGGGAGTTAAACGAGTTACCTCTCGAAGCACGCTTTAAACAAATTGGTTTGGATGTTCTTCAGTTCGAGTCCTAAAAACGTCGGACCTCTAGTTCAAACACACCAACAATGGATGTCGAATGGAAGAGAGAACTTTTGGATAATCACCACTATGATTGTTCTAGCAATCTTGTGGAGACAATCTGTCGTATCCTTGATGTTTTAGTCACAGCCGGAACGAGAGAGAATCCCTCTTTTCTTGCATCCAAAAAAAAAAAAAAAGAACACAAACATTTTACTCTATTTTTAGCAACCATTTTTAAGCCCTTCGTTAAGCAACAATTTTTTTATAAAAAATTTGAACGATCAGCAACCGTTGATGATCGTCCATGGACGATCGTGCATCCGGTCAGCAACCGCTAATTCATGCATGATTTCATGGATGAATGGTCAGCGATTTGCTGACCATTCATGCTTTGTGCATGTGCACGATGATTCATGCCAAATGGTCAGCAAGAATTGCTGACCATTTCCACTTTTAATTAATTAATTAATTAATTAATCAATCCCCTTAAAAATAAAAAGAACATAATCTTTATATGTACATTTGGAATACATTAATATGTATTCACTTTGGGCATGCAAGTGCATCATATGCAAGTAGGCTCGTGACTATAATATAAATTAAATCAAATCTCATTTAATTTAATTTCAAGTCGACTCAATTCGATTGTAGTAATTGCAAACACATTTGCAACATTATTTCTCTCTTGTTCCACGTTATCCTAATTGTTTATGGTGTATGACATCCCTAGGTTCATCATTAAGCTGGTAGTAAGACTTGTACTAACACATTAGTACTCCCAAAAGAATTAATTGTCCTGATTAATCTTTGGGTCCTATAAGCCATGATTGGCATCTAGCAATATGTCATGGCTATCCAAATAGTGTGAATGCTTTAAGAACATGATGAACCTGTCAATTTTGGCTATAGCATAATTCAATCCCTTTGTCTTATTATGTCCTAATCAAACAAAGACCACATGCTCCGGTCAAGGTTGCTGTCAAGCATTCATACCAGAGGGGCTCAAGATACTCAACATCAAAGTGTCCTCCATCGACCAAAACGTGTCAAACTCGCAACTCAGCCGCTGTGCACGGGCCTTCATAGTGGACAACAGGTCATTCAATATCTCAAACTTGACTCTTTCAAGGTTTTAGGTTGTGGGCAACAACTTGGGCCTTGTTCTGTACTGGATGGTCGAATCGGACGTCATTTGCAAAAAGGCTAGGTCAAACCCATCAAGCTATGCCTGTGGTAATAACAAGGATTGTATGGACTTCAGGAATGGACTGGGTTATCATTGCGTTTACAAGCGTGGGTACAATGGGAATCCCTATAGTCCCTTCGAAGGGTGTAAAGGTAATTCAACGTACTCAACTCCTAATTCTTTACCCCACTCAAATGAATTGTGTGGATAATTAATTAATCAACATGCAAGAGCCTGATAGAGAAATATTGTATTTGCCTACTAATTTCATCTAGTTTTACCCCATTTAATTAGCCACCGTTCGATTGGCGCTACAACCTCTCCCTCCACTCTCCGTCTTGCAACTCACACCATTGCCGCTGCCATCGTCATCCGCCCACCACTTTAGGCAAGCCAGCCGTTGGACCATAACAGCCACCTCCTCTCTCTCTCTCTCTCTCTCTCTCTCTCTCTCTCTCTCTCTCTCTCTACGCTGACAAACACTTTTCCCTCTCCTCCACCGGCAACAGCACCTCCACTTTGGAGATGACATTAAGTGCCACCACCACTGCAAGCAACAAAGATGACGTCTCTCTCTCTCTTCCTTCCTTCCTTCATGAGTCTGGCTTTTACCTCATCTTGGCAGTGACAAGTCCCTAGTACCACCACTACAAGTAACAAAGATGACGTCTCTCTCTCTCTCTCTTTCTCTCTCCATGAGTCTGGCTTGTAGCTCATCTTGGCAGTGACAAGTCCCCAGTACCACCATTGCAAGCAACAAAAATGAAGATGATGTCTCTCTCTCTCTCTCTCTCTCTCTTCCTTCATTCCTTCATTAGTCTGGCTTGTACCTCATCTTGGCAGTGACAAGTCCCTAGTACCACCATTGCAAGCAACAAAGATGATGATTCTCTCTCTCTCTCTCTTCCTTCATGAGTTTGGCTCATTCCTATCTTGGCAGTGACAAGTCCTCGGTACCATCTTCTCCACAATGAAGGAGATGAGAGTTGCTTGCTTAGTCTCTTCCATGAACGGAGGAGACTAATGAGGATACGACAAGGCCGTGGCTCAACAATGGTGAAGATGGCAATGCCACAGTCACAATGGCTGTAGTTAGTGACAATGGGAAAAGAGAGAGAAGCATGTTTTCTCATTGGTATACTTTTAATAAGAGGTCTGTATGAAATTTGAGCAATTTTGCCTGGACCCAAGTCCATGTCTAGCTTTGATCATGTGAGTCATAGGATCAATAATCATGACAGATTCGATTGAGTAAATCCAGATATAGAGAAAGTATCTCTCTTGAAGTTCCAACTTTTTGCCTACTAGAATAAGTGAAAGGCAGTTGCCACCATAGTACGGGTACTAAAATACATCTAAATGGACAGATCTGATGACCCCATCGTATTTAGTGATATATATGCATATCGGTACATCCATCTTGCTCATGAATAGTGACGTGTATTAATATATGTATGTACGATTGTCGAGATCAATGTCCTCCTTCCTAGGCCAAGTCGTTGCCCCCGATGTCCATATCTATTATTGCAACAATGAAACCTCACCTCCCTCTTGCAACATAGGGTTTCATGCATCATCGCAAAAGTTCAAGGCAGTGTCGATCTCCATTGATGGGAAGGAACCATTCCATTATTGAGCTCGAATTCGACAAGGAGAGAGACAGAAAGTAGAGAAAGAAGAGTATCTTAAGAGAGAGTGGATACATGTTGCAATGATACAACCAAGAATAACATTGCCCGACTAATAATCTGTGCACCAACCTATTCAATTTGTTTTTGCCATTAATCGAGATAACGGTTCAATTTGTCTTTTGCATAATGTAGACATCGATGAGTGCAAGGACCTAGTAAAATACCCAAGTAAGGGGTAGTGCAAGAATACGGTCGGCAGCTACGCATGCCATTGTCCATCCGGAAAGAAGCGCTATAATAAAGGCCGTTGCCAAATTTCTCCTGTCGTCATAGCTGGTGGAGGTAATTCCACATACATCCCCTTTCATTCACTCGATGGTTCATATTATATTAATTTATCTTTGATTTTGCAGTAGGTTTGACGTATTTGTTTTAAGGATTATTATACAGTACTTAGCCTACGTAAATTCCTGGTAAACACAAGCACTGAGCCACATGCTGCTACCACGTGTTCCTATTCAGTCCCAGGCTAACCCCGTTTACATCTTTCTTTTGTTCTTCTTTTACCTCCCTTCTAGCATTATTTTTCCCGTTTGTCTGAAGCTTCCCCTTTGAAACTATGTTCGTGGGAGGATACACTGCAGGATCCAAGTGAAAATCCCTCCTCTGACCAGTCCTGCAAATCTTGAGCCAAAAAGAGCAACTAGACCAGCAAATTTCAAGAGGGAAAAAAACCCTTAAAATCTCTAGCGAAAGTGAGTGAATTTGAACTAGAAAAAGGAAAAGTAAAAAGGAGCACGATATTAAGCAATGGCATATCAAGGTGATTGTTGAAGAAGGTGATGCAGTTAGATTATTATACAGTGCCATCTCAACGTAATACGATAATGTTGAGATGGCATGGTATAATAATTCATATTTTAATTGAGACTTTGAAGTGGATCTATTAGTTTTTTTTTTCAGGTTATAAGAAATATTTTCTTATTTTAAATAAAGCTAATGAAATTATAAATACATACACATTAGAAAATATTTATTTAAATGTGGAAAGTTTGGATAATGATAGCAGCAAAAAAAGGAATGGATCTGAACATAAATGTTTGCGGGTGCGGGATAGGGTAGCCACGGGGCGTGAGAAATCTGTGTTCCGTATATGTTACAAAAATTATGAAATGATGATGATGATGATGATGATGATCCTAACGAACCCGATAACGATAACGACGATAATGATAATGATAACGATAAACAAAAAAATGTCAAATGGTCATCTAATAAGTGGATTATTATTATTTATTTATTTTTAAGAAAAAAATAAAATCTATGAAAAGAAAATGTTTTTCATCTTTGGTTAGAGAAAATATATTCAATCATGCTTTCTATTGGTGGGTTATGAATCATACATATTATCCATATGTGAATATGGGTGATGTATATGTCTGTAACCCCATCGGTTAGAGTTTCCTCCAATAAAATTGATGGAAAACCATTTAACAATGATCATGATAACGTGCATAATTGGTTATAAAATTCCACTGAGTTTTCATACCATTTGTAAATGAAAAGAGCTAAAACAATGTGAGGTGAAAGCTGTCTCATTCTCTTTTCTTTCATTACTAAGCGTCTTCATTATAATCAAGACAGATATTTGGAGCAGTAATAGAAGACGTTGGTTAGAATTGATCATTTTGATTACTTATTCAATTTATGATGACACGTGTCATTTTATTATAAGGACTTTTGTAAGGATTGTTGGACCCTATACGTGTAACCCATTTGTTACATAAATCATTTATGTTAACTTTTAATTGGGTGATTATATTTTAAAATATTGACTAACCTTCCAAATCGATAGTGATATATGGATATTATGTAGAAAAAATAAAGTAAATGGGTTGTGTGTTCGAAATTTATTTCTCTTAATGAATTATGTGGATTTTATAAGGATTACTTGCTAGAATTATTAACCTGGCAACATATATTGTGACATCCCTGATTTTCGATCCTGTTTTCTACTGAATAAATCGGGCATTTCATTGACGTGCTACTAGGGCTGTTCTCAGAACTGATCACTCTCAAGATAACTAGACTATCCGGGGAAACCATTAAGGAATTTTAATGCAATAGACTTGAAAATTCGATCAGAATTCGGCTTCTCAACCGTATCCATCTTTAGAGGTCATTACGGCATAGATATAAATCGATTCGAGATCAGAGATAGGTCGGTTCGACTGAGATGTGTGGCTAATCGTGGGTGACACCACTAAATCGGAAAATTCTCGTCGACCGGCACTAGATTGATTTCTCTATCGTTTTGGTACCTGTGTCCGTATTTGAATTCTCGAGATTTTCACGACAACCGAGAGTCATCAATGCGTCGAGTTGGTTCATTTTGGCTTGAAGAAAATCGACATGGGTCATTTGCACTAAAATTTTTTGAAAGTTACCCGGTAGCCTAGGTAACGCTAAAAACACGTCGAATGGAAATTAACCGTGAATTCAAGTCCGATTTCAGAAATTGAAGATTTTTTCATGTCACAATAAATTCTAGGAATGTCGACTCAGTCTCACAAGATTTTTCAGGGATTCCGAGATTTTTACAAAAAATCGATTCGGACGTTGCAGAAAAATAACGGAAATTTGTACGGGCTGAATTTAAGGGAGTTTTTACTTTGAAGCCGAGCTTTTTGGTGATGAGAACTTATGGAGAGTTTGTGAGATTTTTCTTTGGCAAATTGGGACATCGATTTGGAGAATTGAATGAAGAAATTGAGGCCAGGAGAGTGAAATTCAGATCCTAGGAAAAGGGCTGGAATTTTGGCTTCAATTTGATTAATTTTGGAAATTTCTTGATGGAAAGTAAATGGGAGACATTAAGATAATTATGTGGACTTTAGAGGAGACCAAGCATTTAAGTAATTGGATTAGATTGTTGACTTTATCCCTTTTCTTATTCAAACTTCATGGCCAAGCCTTGCCGACCTCCCTATCCGCGGCTCCTTCTTTAATGTTTCTTCCCCATTGTCGGTCATTCTCTCTCTCCTTCACAACTTTGTTCGTCTGCTTTACTTTTAAAATTTTCTTCCTCTCTTGGATGAGCTGCTGCTACTCTCCATCATTTCCCTCCTTCGAACAGCCCATGTTCCACCGAATTTAGCCAATAAACAGCCGCCCTTCTCCACTATTATTTGTCTCTCTGGTCAACATGCAAATTCACCGAGGCTTTTGTTGACCGAAGCTCACGTGACCTCACGCCAGCAAACCACAGAAGCATCGTCCACACACTTCCCAGCTCTTACCGAAGCCACGCCAGCCTACTTCTCGGTCAGCTCTAGTAGCAGCAACAACGCCGCGTGGTCTTCTCTAGCTCACATGATTTTGGTCTCCTTCGACCGAAGCGGCAGTCTTCATGATGTGGCCCTTTCGTCTCAGCCTAGCAACAACTTTAGCCGCACGTCTTCGTCTCTAACAGCTCAAGCCAGCGTTCTTGTCTTCAGCCATTGAGTTCAGCGAGGCCCACCTTCGCAGCATCACGGCCCCGCAATTCTAGTCCAGAAGCCTACAACAATTTGGCCCATAGTCCACCGAAGTTTGGCCCAAACTTCGGCTCGTGAATTCCAGCAACTTTGGCCCATGTTCAGCAGTCCAGTCCAGCCCAACTCAGCCATTTGAAGCCCATGTTCAGTCTAGGTTTAGCCTAGTTTGAAGCTGCAGTTCAGCCCATCTCAAGGCCCACTTGAAGTCCAGCCCAAATCCAAAACACATCTCAGCTTGGGCTGAGATTTGTTGGGCCAAGTTTAGGCCCAGTCCAAGCTCGTGAGTGTTGTCACGAGCCCAAGTTCGGCCGCCGTCGCGTCACCGTTGCAATGATCCGGTCTTCGCTTTGCACAAGTGAGTTACTCACTAAACCCCTCTTAGTAGGCTAATGATGCTTAGGGATTGTTTAGATTTAATTAAGTGCAATTAGGTGTATAGATTAGATTAGAATAATTAAAGTAGGAATTTATCTATGCATGTTAGGTAAATGGAGATATGGACCCCTCAAGTACCATAACTTTGCACAAAGGGACTTAAGTGCCATAACATTTACGAAAGGTACACTTAAGTGCCACATTCGAAGAAAAAACAGATCATTTAAGTGTCACTCCGACCAAAGTCCGGCCAAAACGCTGACGTGGCATTTTTCCGGCGAAGCGAGCCCAAAAGATGCTGTTTTGCACGGAGACATGGCCAAATAATGCAAAAATGATGGCTCGCTTCGCCGAAAAAATGCCACGTCAGCGTTTTGGCTAGACTTTGGGCAAAGTGGCACTTAAGTGATCCATTTTTCTTCGAATGTGGCACTTGAGTGTACCTTTCATAAGTGATGGCACTTAAGTGTCTCTTTGTGCAAAGTTATGGCACTTGAGATATACTTTTCTCTAGGCAAATGGTTAGTGTACTTAGCAAGTAGACATGCTCTATTATTTATTGAAGGAGTCTCGATAATTTTCCGGACTCGTCTTGTCTTCCAATTAGGCATAACAGGCCTAAATTGGATTTATTGTATTTATTTAATAATTTTTGAAATTATTTAATTAATTAATTATTTTTCCAGAAATTTGGCTGGGATAGCCGGCGACCGAAATTTTATGTTGATCGTGATGATGTAATACGTTTCTTTATTTGAGCGTTAAATCGTGTTGAATTGATTTAAAGATGATTTTAGGATTTTATTCTTAAATTGATTAATGTTGGTAATAATGGGAAAATTACCGAGTGTCAGTTTACAGTGCCAAAAATATGTTATGGGCTGTTGAAACTAGTGGGATGTTCAAAAATGTGAAATTATGATATTTTGGCTATGGCCGACCATATCCCCACACACGGCTATTTTTTAGAGAATGATAAAAAGAGGGAATTGATTAAATGGTCAAGATGGTATACTATATCAGCCCACGGGCGATATGTCAGCTTAGCGATGATAGGGCTAGTAAGAGCACCTAGAAGGGGGTGAATAGGTTATCAAAGAAGTTTTTGCAAAACTTGACAGATTAATTTGTCTTCTATAAAAGACTATATTCAGTTATATAAAGTTACGAATTAAAGTAAAGAGATTAGGGAAAGGGAATCGAAACACAAGTTTTATAGTGGTTCAGCTTAGACCAAGCCTACGTCCACTCTCCCGCACTGACAGCCCACTAGCTGGATTTCACTAAGAACCAAAAGAGATTTTACAGTCTTACGTCCTTGATTCCACAGTATAGAAACTTTGCTACACTTCCTCAAGGTCTCACAAGTATTTAATCTCTCTTTTGAGTACAATTTAAGCTCGACAAATGAAACAGCAAAGAACTAGGAGCTTCAGACTTTGGAATTTTTCTTTCATGCACACACTCGAATAACTTGAGCGTCTTCTCTATATACTCCTCCGTGCCTTCATAACCGTTAGCACCTTCCAAAGGAGGTCTTTCAATCTACCCGTTGGATAGAATAAATTAGGGAGATCTTGAGTTATTTAAGGAATGTGATGATAGTCCACCAATCCTGCTCGCCCATACAATCAGGATCTAGGTTTCCATAAGTAAAACCTTCCAAATATACTTCGCCAATCAACAGATCTAATTATCCAAATTGATTTCAATTAGAATAATTGATCATGAGATGCTTTCTCCAGCCGTGAGATCTTCTTCAACAGTATGAACCAAATCCTTAAAGATATACTCGCATCTGGATAAGTCTTCTTCATTAGATAAATTTTTTCTTTGTCGGTCTGGAAACTATCAGTGAGGGTAGACTTAAGTCTTGAGTCTTGAGACTTGAGTCTTGAGTCTTGAGTCTTGTAGTCTTCAGACTTTGACGACAGAGTCTAGAGATTGTCAGACTTTAACTCTTGAGTCTACAAGTCTTCAGACTAGACTGATGGAAACGTTTTGTCAACTTCAAAACAAATAATGAAGTTTTCTCCAACAATCTCCCCGTTTTTTATGGTGACAAAACTTTCCTACAGATTTGAACACTATTGACCTGCAAAACAAGATATCTTAAAAGAGATGAGTAGATTAGAATATGGATATAGTAGCAATTCTATAACCACAGAAAACATGTTAGTCTTGTCAAACAACTACCCTTTCCATAATCATTAACATAGCTTAAGTTACTGCAAATCAAAGCATCAAATCAAACAGTCCAAACCACAACCAAACAAAAGATAAGTCTAAAAATCCAACAATTCAAACCAAAGTTAAATCAAATCTGCATCCAAACTTCTCCCCATTTTTGTCAACAGCCAAAAGTGGAGAACGAATAAAAATAGTTGGTTTGAAAATAGAATCAGACTCATGGCTGTTTTGGAGGGCAAACAAGCTCGAATTCTCCCATAGAATCCACAGTCTTCTCAAGCCTTGCAAAACTCTGCTTCAGTGACTGGAAATCTGCACCCTGCACTGTAGACTACACTTGATTCTTCAGGGCGTTCAACTGATCGTGCAAAGACACTGAAGTGGCCATGAAAGCATTCTTGAGATGCTGCATCTCATATCCCATAGCATATTACTGCTTCCTTACATCCAATAGTTACTCTAACAGCCTCGAAAAGTTTGCTATTTGTTCCGTTGTAGCACTAGGTCCAGCTGAGTCAATTCTGAGGACTTTGAGAGGGATGGATCTTCAACAGATTATCCACCATGACTTTCTTCTGGGTAATGAGAAGCATATACATTTTCTGGATCTGTAGCGGAGTGACTCACATCACTAGTAAATAAAGGTGAAGAAGTACCTTTTTGTTCAACAGCTCCCTCTATTTGTTTGCTTTTAGGAGGAGTAGAAACAACTTCTTCAAGCGCAGCTTCAACTTCAGAGTGATGTTTGGCTGTGTCAAGTGCTCTAGCAGTCTCAGTGTCAGCCATTTCAAAATCACTGGACAAGGAGACAGCCAAAGTTAGCTCAAAAGAGTTTTCTTGACCCTGGTCTCTCTCTTCTTCCCCTTCTTGTCCTCTTTCTTCTCTTCTTTCTGCTTCTTATTCCTCTCCTCTTCTTTCATCTTCTTCCTCTTCTTCTCTTTCTTCCTTTGTCTTCATCTGTTCTTCAACTTCCTTCTGAGATAGCTAGTATAATCACCTAGAGGAGGGTGAATAGGTGCACAAACAAATTCTCTAGATATGGAAGCGATTCTAGGCAAACGATAGAAAGGAAAATGCGATCAAAGTAAAGTAAAGGATAGGGAAGAGAGAAATGAACACAAGATTTATAGTGGTTCGGCTTATTCCAAGCCTACATCCACTCTTCCGCACTGACAGCCCACCGGCTGGATTTCACTATGAACAAAAGAGAAGTTACAGACACGGCTTTTCCTTGATTCTACGGTGTAGATGTTCTACCACACTTCCTCAAGGTTTCTCACAAATATGGACTCTCTTTTGTTTACACGATTTTGCTCAACAAATGAATTGACTAGGAACAAGGAGCTTCAGACTTTGGAATTATTCTCTCGTGCACACTCTCGAACAACTGGAACGTCTTCCTTATATACTCCTTCATGCCATCATACCCGTTGGCACTTACCAAAGGAATTCCTTCAATCTACCCGTTGGACGGAATCAATTAGGAAGATCATTCGAGCTATTAAATGAACATGTCGATAGCCCATCAATCATGTTCGCCCATACAATCAGGATCTCGGTTTCCATAAGTAGAACCTTCCAAGTATACTTTGCCAATCATCGGATCCTTAATCTTCAAATCAATTATGATCAAATAAAGGATTCGGTTATGTCATATCAAGCCAAGAGATCTTCTCCAGTCGATAAGGCCACATCCTTAATGAAACAACCAGTTCTCGATAGCCTTTCTTCAACGGATTAGAAACTGTCAATGAGGATAGACTTTAAGTCTTGAGTATGGCTATCCAGAGGTCTTCAGACTTTAAATAGCAGAGTCTGCAAGCCTTTAGACTAGACTGATGGAAACGTTTTGTCAACTTCAAAACACTTCAAGAGGATTTCTCCAACAATCTCCCCTTTTTTATGGTGACAAAACTTTCCTGCAGATTTGGAAAACTTTGACCCGCAAAACATTTCGCAAACACATATGCATATCTTATAGAGATAAATGGCTAAATGAATAACACTAGAGTTTGCAGCCACAGAAAATAGGTTAGTCTAGTATGCAATAAAGCCATCCATAAGATATCAATAGTAGTTAATAATAAGCAGTCAAATCCAAATCCCAAATTTAGTCCACATCCAGACACACAAGTCAAGTCAAAACAAACCACAAAACAAACCAAAAGTTCGACAAATTTAAGTTCAAAGTTTTTCAAGTCTCGCAACTCTCCCCCTTTTTGTCAGCATAAAAAAGATTGAGATGAAAATGGAGTCAAGAATGCTTGGGAACACGAACAACCTGGAAATCTTCCATCGACTGAACGATGCCTTCCAACCTTTTAAAGTCTTCCTTCAGCTGAGCAACATCCTCACCCTTAGCATTAGCCTGAATCTGAAGAGAAAGGGCTTGGATTTGATCATTTAATGAACCCGAAGAGACTTGTCGTGCATTCCGCAAGTTCTGAACTTCACATCCCAATGCATATATCTGACCTTGCATCTCCAAGAGAATATCCATCACTCGCGAAAGTCCGCTGAATTGTTGGTTCGCGTGACCGGCGTTGGCACGATACGATGGAGTAAATGCGGATGATGGTAGATCAGCATAATCACGCAGATTTGGCGAAGAAACCTCATGACCTTCCTCAGGAAACTAAGAGGCATAAATATCCTTTGGATCTGCTGGGGATCGACTGACTCCCTCACTGGTTGCAGGATTTAAGGACATTCCTCTTTTCTCTTGGTCTCCCCCTGTGTTCATGCCTTCAGGTGGGGAGTGCTCCTCATGTTCTCCTTCTTCTTGATCTCTTTTCTCTTCTTCTTCTTTTTCAACTCTCTCTTTCTCAGCATCTCTTTCTTCTTCTTCTTCTCTTTCCTCCGTTTCTTTTTCCTCTGCTCTTTCTTCTGTTTGTTGTTCTAACTCTTTCTCTGGAACAGATCGACTGAGATTCTTCAAAGCCATTGTAGAGATAGTGATGTTATCCTCATCATCTTGATCCTCAATGAGGAGAGCTCTTCTTCTCTTGGATGGAGCATCCATGGGCTCCTTCCCTTTCCTTTTTCCTGCAGAATAGAATTGATGAGATTTAACTGGAGTCTTCTCCTTAAATTTCTCCAATGCCTTGCTTAGTTTCTTCAGACGCATCTTGGTCACCATTTTCAGTCCTACCACCATATTATCGCACGATCGAGCACAAAGAATTTGCGGAGGCTGAATGTTCAGATGTCTAAATAACTTCGTCACAAGACCTGGATAAGGAAGTTGTCATTTGTCCTTCATCACAGCTCTATACATGTGGAACATAACAGTGTGAGGAAGTGAAAACCTTTTTCCAGTGATGATGGCATACATTAGCTTTGCCTCTGAACTTGAGACATCAGTCTTGGAAGTTGATTTCGGTCTGAGGCAATTGATTACAATTTTGTGCAGCAAGATGTTAAATGCACTCATCCTTGAATAGGGAATCTTTTCCTCTGTTCTCCTGTCCTTAACAAGTTCCAGCATAGTACGAGCAATAGAAACTTTGATCCGTTGATATCTTCCTCTCTCAACTCCTAACACATCTCGCAAAGCATATCCATATCCACTACAAAGTCTTGATCTTTGACACTTTGAAGGAGAATCTATTCGCGTCCAAGAAACTAAGATTTGAATAGAAATATGCAGTTAGTTGAGGATAGGCCTCGTGGTGTCGAGCATAATTTTTCAAGTTGAAGATGACCGAACTTTTCCCTCAAGTTCACATTTACAGCATCCGAAAGTCAAAATCCACACTCCTAGGGTTTATCACCCCACGCTTCAGCAATTTTGATTATAGATCCTTCTGATCCTTCGATCTAAACAACTCTCCCCTTTTTCCTCGATTTTCCGCCGCAACTCCCATTCTTGGTTGAAATTGGCTGTATAATTTGTCATCATCATTTCCATCTATCAGATTAAATCCCCAATCATGAGGGTCACTTGGGATATTCGCAAGGGTTTCTTCCGCCACCCCTTTACGAGCAATTCCCAAACTTTCCATTTTTCGCAAAAAGATATATTCATTTCCATATCCTTTGTCCTTAAGAACATCATCGACATAGTTCAATGGAGTACCAGTCCCTTTTAAAGCACGATACAACTTATAAATAAAAGAGGGCCTTTGAACTCTTACAAGGTCTGCATCTTCAATGATTTCTTCATTTTGATGATGATCAACATCTTGAGGACTAGATGGAGGAGAATGACGCTGCTGAGAATGTTGTGGGCTCTGCTGCTAATTTGGAGACACTTCTTCTTTCGGTGAGATCGAAGTGCGTAGGCTCCTCACTCATTCACCGTGGTCCCCGCTTGCGATCCTCGAAGACTTTCTTGAAGATGACATCTTTCTTAGTCTTTGAAAGATTCCTTGCTTGACTTTCCCAAGAAAGATGACAACTTTTTCGAAGATTAAACAAGAGAATAAAACATGAATGGAAGATTGGTGCTTTTTAGGGTTTTGGAGTTAAGCGAGCAGAACCTGATTGTATATAAGACAGTCGAAATGAGAGGATACCAAATGTCGTAATGAAAAGTGAAAAGATGCCTTTTAAAAAATAACTGCCTTTTTCGAAAAAAGGTCACATCAAAATAACTCCTTTTTCTAAAGGAAACGATGCAATAATCTCATCAATTAAAGATAGTGGTTGAGATAACAATAATCAACACGGTTGATGAACGTACCTTTTCAAGATGAGATTAGAGAGAGAGAATAACTTATAGTCAAAGTCTTGCAGTCAAAGTCTTATTTGTCTCGAGTCTCGAGAGTCTTTAGACTTTAACTTCTTCAAACCTCAAAATGTTGAGTCTTGAACGGATAATTTCAAATTGATTTTTCTCCAAAGGCTTTGTAAATATATCCATGAGTTGGTTCTTTGAGTCAACAAACCGAATCATAATTTCTCCATTTTGAACATGATCTCTAATGAAGTGATGTCGTATCTCTATATGCTTTGCTCTTGAGTGAAGAATTGGATTTTTGGTGAGATTGATTGCGCTGGTGTTGTCACATTTAATCTCCGTGCATGAATCTTCAATTCCGAAGTCTCTTAGCTATTGTTTTATCCACAGAATTTGTGAACAACAACTTCCAAGAGCTACATATTCTACTTCTGCTGTAGAGAGAGCTACTATACTTTGCTTCCTTGAAAACCAAGACACTGTCCTGCCTCCAAGTAGTTGACAGGTACCTGAGGTGCTCTTTCTATCAACTCTGCATCCAGCTAAGTTTGCGTCTGAGTACCCAAGAAGAGTAAAGTCTCCCCTTTTAGGATACCAGAGACCGAAGCTTGAAGTTGATGCAATATATTTGATAATACGCTTTGCAGCATTTAAATGTGATTCTTTAGGGTCTGCTTGAAATCTGGCACAAATGCAAACACTAAACAAAATGTCAGGTCTAGAAGCAGTAAGATAAAGAAGTGATCTGATGATACTCTGTAGAACTTTTGGTCGACTTTCTTTCCTCCTTCATCTTTATCTATCTTCAAGTAATTTGACATTGGTATATCAGCCTTTTTGCAATTGTCCAGTCCAAACTTCTTCACAATATCATTAGTATATTTTTCTTGATGAATAAAAGTTCCTTCCTTCAGTTGTTTCACTTGAAGTCCAAGGAAGAAGGTTAACTCACCCATCATGCTCATTTCAAATTCATCCCGCATAGTCTTAGAGAATTTCTTGCTGAGACTTTCACTAGAGGATCCAAAAATAATATCATCAACATATATTTGAACAAGTAGAAAACTCTTGCTTTCTCTTTTAATGAAAAGAGTAGTGTCTACTTTACCTTTAACAAATCCATTTTCAATTAAAAACTTACTCAGTATGTCGTACCAAGCTCGAGGTGCTTGTTTCAAACCATATAAAGCCTTTTTGAGTCTGAATACTGAGTCTGGTTTCCTTGGGTCTTCAAACCCAGGTGGTTGTTCCACATAGACTTCCTCTTGGATGAATCCATTTAGGAAGGCACTTTTGACATCCATTTGGAATAACCTGAAATTCTTATAACAAGCAAAAGCAAGTAATAATCGAATTGCTTCTAACCTCGCTACTGGTGCATAAGTCTCGTCATAGTCTATCCCTTCTTCTTATGTGTATCCCTTGGCCACGAGTCTTGCCTTGTTTCTTATGACTTTTCCTTTTTCTTTGCCTTTCCGCTCACGCCTTGCTTGGACTTGATCCCACAAAATGTTGGCATGGCCAGTGCTCAGGAATTTCATCTTCGCACACCTCGGATAGTTCTTTCCAATCTTATGTTTCCAGTTGCTGGTTGATTTGTCAGATTGATGGTCACTTCCTTCACTTGAATCTTCAGTCACTTGTTGCTGGTCCTTCAAAGTCTCGAGCTATTTTAGACTTTGTAAAGTCTGGAGCAGTTCAGATTCTTCAAGATGAGTCTGAATGGATTCATTTTGCATAGAATCTTGGAATTTAACATTCCTTGATTCTTCCACTTTGTTTGAGTCTTCTTGTTGTAGACTCTAGATACGCTTTGCTTGTGGTTGAATATCCAAGGAAGATGCCTTCATCTGACTTTTCTTCAAACTTACCAACTCAATCATTTGCTTTTTCAGTATGAAACATTTGCATCCAAATACATGAAAATATGAAACAATAGGCTTCTTTTCTTTGAATAGTTCATAGGGGGTTTTTTCCAGAATAGGCCTTAGAAAAACTCTATTTATAATGTAACATGCTGTAAAAACTACTTCAGCCCAAAAACGTGAAGATGTTACTTTCAATTAAAAGAGTTCTAGCCATTTCTTGAAGTGATCTATTCTTTCTTTCCACAACTCCATTTTGCTCTGGAGTATATGGAGAGGAGAATACATGTTGAATACCAGATTCAAGAATTTTGTAAAATCATGATTTTCAAACTCACCTCCATGATCTGTTCTTATACTCGAGATAACATACCCTTTTCAAGAATGCATTTTCTTTTAAAAGATTATCTTCACTTTCTTTAAGAGAAGAAACATTCTTGTATAAACTTTTCACTTTTTCTTTCAAAATATTTTCCTGTTGTTTTAGAGCAGAATTTTCCTTCTTGAGTTCGGAAATTCTTTTAAGAGAAGTCTTAAGACTGAAACACAATTCATCAATGTACTTCGAAACCTTAATAGGGATTTTGAAGTTACTTACCTCAAATTCACTTTCTGAATCTAAATCTGTCTCGGAATTTGAATCTGAATCCGATTGTGTCATCAGACATATATTGGCATAATCATCATCACTTTCTTCACACTCTGTATCACTCTAGGTTTCAGCTTTAAGAGCTTTTCGATACTTTTCAGTTTTTCCTTTCTTCTTCCTCAGAAGAGGAAAGTTGGGTCTGATGTGTCCCTTTTTCTTACATTCAAAGCGAGACTACATCTTTGTTTGATTCATCATCCTCAACAGACTTAGTCTCGTTGTTTTTGAAAACTTTGTTTCTTTGGATTGAATCTTCTTCCTTTTTGTTCATTTTTCTGAATCTCCTTATCATGAGAGCAAGTTCCTCATCATCCATATCGTCTTCAGAATTTGTAACATCAGAATCATCATTAGATTTTAATGCAATGGATTTCTTACCTTTAAGGTCTTCGTCTTCATTGATTCGTTCCACTTCATAAGACTGAAGAGTCCTAACCAACTCATCAACAGAAAGTGGCATGATTCTTTGGGTCTCTCTGATTGAGGTCTTTATGTGATTCCAATCCTTGGAGAGTCCACGCAGAAGCTTGTTTACTTTCATGGGATCGAAATGGTTGACCTTGATTTTCAAGACCATTCACGATTTACGTAAAGCGACCGAACATATCGTTATAGATTCTCTGGTTTCATTTTGAAGGCTTCATATTGACCGAGGAGAATGTTGATTCTAGTCTCTTTCACTCGATCGGTTCCTTCATAGGTAATATGTAATCTATCCAGACTTCTTTAGCTGTAACACAAGAAGATATACTGTTATATTCGTAGGGGATAAAGCACAATATAAAGAATAAATTGCTTTTGCATCAAGAGCTTGTCTCTTGATTTTCTCTTCCTGAGTCATTTCGCTAGACTCAACAACATCTTTTCCTCTTTCTGAGACAGATGTAGCTTTAGGAATGATTCCTTTTTCTACAACAACCCATTCCAGAGGATCCTTTGATCTTAGGAATGCTTTCATCTTGTTTTTCCATATGCTGTAATCCTTTCCATCAAAGTAAGGTGGTCGGTATTGCTTTGCCCTTCTACCGCCCCTCCCGGAGCCAACATACTAGCCATGGATCTTTAACTCGAACTAAAACACTTCAACCAAAGTGAGTACACAGGCTCTGATACCAATTGAGATAGCTAGTATAATCACCTAGAGGGGGGTGAATAGGTGCACAAACAAATTCTCTAGATATGGAAGCGATTCTAGGCAAACGATAGAAAGGAAAATGCGATCAAAGTAAAGTAAAGGATAGGGAAGAGAGAAATGAACACAAGATTTATAGTGGTTCGGCTTATTCCAAGCCTACATCCACTCTTCCGCACCGATGCCCACCGATTTGGATTTCACTATGAACAAAAGAGAAGTTACAGCACAGCTTTTCCTTGATTCTACAGTGTAGATGTTCTACCACACTTCCTCAAGGTTTCTCACGAATATGGACTCTCTTTTGTTTACACGATTTTGCTCAACAAATGAATTGACTAGGAACAAGGAGCTTCAGACTTTGGAATTCTTCTCTCGTGCACACTCTCGAACAACTGGAACGTCTTCCTTATATACTTCTTCATGCCATCATACCTGTTGGCACTTACCAAAGGAATTCCTCAAATCTACCCGTTGGACGGAATCAATTAGGAAGATCATTCGAGCTATTAAAGGAACATGTCGATAACCCATCAATCTTGTTCGCCCATACAATCAGGATCTCGGTTTCCATAAGTAGAACCTTCCAAGTATACTTTGCCAATCATCGGATCCTTAATCTTCAAATCAATTATGATCAAATAAAGGATTCGGTTATGTCATATCCAGCCAAGAGATCTTCTCCAGTCGATAAGGCCACATCCTTAATGAAACAACCAGTTCTGGATAGCCTTTCTTCAACGGATTAGAAACTGTCAATAAGGATAGACTTTAAGTCTTGAGTCCGGCTGTCCTAGGGAGGTCTTGATTTTAAATAGCGAGTTTGCAACCCTTCGGACTAGACTGATGGAAACGTTTTGTCAACTTCAAAACACCTCAAGAGGATTTCTCCAACAATCTCCCCCTTTTTGATTGTGAAAGAAAAGCTGTTTGCATCCACGAAAGAGCAAACTTTTCTCGCAAAAGTAAGCTATCAGTTCAGGATAAGCAGCAGAAGATTCAAAACAAAAGCGCTCCAATTGCAGTAGAGCAAACTTTTCTCGCAAATTGACTTTTACCGAATCAAGGAAATCAAAATCGACACTCCTAGGGTCCATAACCCCTCTCTTTAGTATATTCGAGTAAACCCTCTTGTGGTTCTTCGTTCTGAAAAGACTTGAACCATCACTAGCAATATTTGCAGCCACTCCCGTTCTAGGGTGAAAATGGGTAAACATCTGTTCATTGTCGTCCAGTCCTTATGGTTGATTTGCAGTGCCATAGAATGGGTCACTCGGAAAATTTGCAAAAGTCCTTTCAGCCATCCCTCTATCTACAACTCCTAACCTTTCCATCTCCCGTAAGAATAAGGTTTCATTCTTGTATCCTCTATCTCTTAAAAATTCATCGATCAAATACATCGATGTTCCTCCTTCCTTCAAATTAGAATAAAGTTTGAAAGTAGCCTTGGGAGTTAGCGTTCTTACAGGTTCAGCCTCTTCTATAACTTCTTTTTTCTAGTTGAGTCGGTGGAGAAGACTGACGCTGCTGAGAAGGTTGTTGCTGACTTGGATGCAATGGTGGAGAATAATCTTCTTCCTCGGTCAAGTCAAAATGCGTAGGACCCTCAGGCATATGTCGTGGTCCCCTGCTTGCAATCCTTGAAGACTTTCTTGAAGACATTGTTGCTTCAAGGGAGAAATTCACAAACTTGCTCGAAAAAGGTGAAAACTTTTGGACAAATTGAGAGTGAAAGTGAAAGCAAGTGGGAGTTTTGTATTCTAGGGTTTCAGTGTAAAAATGAAGAAGACGAATCTCGGCAGTATATAAAGCAAGTGAAGCAAGGTAAACGAAACGACATAAAAGGAAAAATAAAAATACATTTTCGAAAAAGAATAACTACTTTTTGAAAATTAATAACTTCCATAAATTCAAAGACTCGGAAAAGATAACTTCTAAAAATATAACAATCAATTAGCGATTAAAAAGTAATCGTACCTTTTCAAATTAAAATTTAAAATACTGGGATAGAAATAACTTACAGTCGTAACTTTTCAGTTATTATGAGTCTGAACAACTTCAGACTTTACCTCTGAGTCTTGAGCACTTCCACACTTTACCGGATAAAAGATATGATGTTCAGTCTGGTGTGAATAGACTCAAATAGGCTTTTCTCCAGTGGCTTTGTAAATGTATCCGCCAGTTGATTCTTTGAGTCATTGAATTGAATCATAACTTCTCCATTTTGAACATGATCTCTAATAAAGTGATGTTGAATCTCTATGTGCTTTGCTCGTGAGTGAAGAATTGGATTCTTTGTGAGATTAATTGAGCTAGTGTTGTCACATTTGATCTCAGTGCATGAGTCTTCGATTCCAAAGTCTCTCAGTTGTTGTTTTATCCATAAGATTTGAGAACATAAACTTCCAAGAGCCACATACTCTGCTTTTATTGTTGAAAGAGTTACAGTGCTTTGCTTCCTTGAGATCCATGATACTGTCCTGTTTCCCAGCAATTGGCAAGTATCGGAAGTACTCTTTCTATCAACTCTACAACTTACTAGTTTTGCGTCTAAATATCCAAGGAGAGTAAAGTCTCATTCCTTGGGATACCACAAACCTAACTTTTAGGTAGTTATAACGTATTTGATGATGCGTTTTGTAGCACTTAGATGAGCTTCTTTAGGATCAAATTGAAATATAGCACAAATGCAAACACTAAACGAAATGTCAAGTCTAGAAGCAGTAAGATAAAGAAGTGAACCAATAATACTCATGTAGAGCTTCTGATCAACTTTCTTTCCTCCTTCATCTTTGTCCAGCTTCGTAGAATTAGACATTGGTATCTCAGTCTTTTTGCAATTCTCCAATCCGAACTTTTTAACAAGTTCTTTTGAATATTTTTCCTGGTAAATGAAAATTCATTCCTTCAATTGTTTTACTTGTAATTCGATAAAGAAGGATAGTTCACCCATCATGCTCATCTCAAATTCATCTTGTATAGACTTAGAAAACTTATTGCACAAGTTTTCGTTAGGTGATCCAAATATAATATCAACATAAATTTGAACAAGTAAAAAGTTTTTACCTTCTCTTTTAATAAACAAAGTAGTATCCACTTTTCCTTTGACAAAACCATTTTGAATTAAAAACTTACTTAACATGTCGTACCATGCTCGAGGTGCTTGCTTTAAACCATATACAGCATTTTTTAGTCTGAATACTTAGTCTGGTCTCTTTGGGTCTTCCAATCCGGCAGGTTGTTCCACATAGACTTCTTCTTGGATAAATCCATTTAGGAATGCACTTTTGACGTCCATTTGGAATAGCCTGGAATTTTTATAATAGGCAAAAGCAAGCAATAATCTAATTGCTTCTAACCTTACTACTGGTGCGTAGGTCTCATCGTAGTCTATCCCTTCTTATTGCGTATATCTTTTGGCCACAAGTCTTGCTTTGTTCCTGACCACTTTTCCTTTTTCATCCATCTTGTTCTTGAAAACCCATTTAGCTACAATAATGGATTTATCTTTTGGTTTAGGAGTTAATTCCCAAACATCATTAATGCTAAACTATCTGAGCTCTTCTTGCATAGCTTCAATCCAACTTTCATCAGTTAGAGCTTCTTATATGCTTTTCAGTTCTATTTCAGAAATAAGTGCCACGGTGCTAGACTCTTCTTGCTTTTTGGATCTTGTACAAATTCCTTCATCAATGTTACCAATGATGAGTTCTTTGGGATGACTAGACTTGTGCTTCCAGTTGCTGGTCGATCTGATAGAAACTGTTCTTCTACTTCAGTTAATTCTTCAACTTTTGTTTGTTGATTTTCTTCAGAAGTCTGAGCCACTTCAGGGGAATGAGACTTTGTAAGGTCTGGAGTAACTTCAGATTCTTCAGGCTGAGTCTGAATCAATTGATTTTGCAAAGAGTCTTGGAATTTGACATTCATAAATTCTTCCACAAACTGAGTCTTTTTGTTGAATACTCTATAAGCTTTGCTAGTGGTTGAATATCCAAGGAAGATTTTTTCGTCTGATTTTTCTTCAAACTTACCAATTCGATCATTTGCATTTTTCAAGACAAAACCTTTGCGACCAAACACATGAAAGTAAGAAACAATTGGCTTTTTTCCTTTGAATGACTCATAGGGAGTTTTCTCCATAATAGGCCTTAAGAATACTCTGTTAATAATATAGCAAGCTGTAGAAACTGCTTCAGCCCAAAAACGAGAAGAAATATTACTTTCAATTAAAAATGTTCTTGTCATTTCTTACAAAGATCTATTCTTCCTTTCCACAACTCCATTATATTCTAGAGTGTATGGAGAGGAGAAAACATGCTGAAAACCACATTCATCACAGAATTTGGCAAAGTCTTGATTTTCAAACTCACCTCCATGGTCTATTTGTATGCTTGAGATAACATATCCTTTCTCATTCTGTACTTTATTGGCAAACTTTGAAAAGTGAGAAAATGTTTCAGACATACTTGCCAGAAAGTAAACCAAAGTAAATCGTGAATAATCATCTACAATTACTAGGCAATATCTCTTTGCACCAATGTTTTGAGTTTTAGTTGATCCAAAGAGATCTATATGCAGAAGCTGCAAAACACGATTAGTAGTAACTTGATTTATTGGTTTAAAAGATCTTTTCACCTGTTTTCCCAACACACATGGTGTGCATAAGTCAGATTTTTTAAACTTCAGGTTTGGTAGTCCATGAACAAGTTTCTTGGAAGAGATCTTGGCAATTTGCTTCATGTTGATGTGGCCAAGCTTTCGATGCCAAAGGTTCGCTTCATCTTGAATAGAAATTAGACATTGAGGCCTTTCTGGTTTGATGTCCAGAAGATAAATGTTCCCATGTCTTCGTCCAAGTAAAAGATTGAGAAAGATCTTTACTAGTTCCCGAACATACTCCTTCTTGGAAATTGATTTTGAATCCAGTGTTGCACAGTTGGCTTATGCTGAGTAGATTGTAATTTAGTCCTTCCACCAAGGAGACATTGTTGATTGTGAGATTTCCAATCTTTACAGTTCCACACCCAACAATTCTTCTTTTGCTATTTCCACAAAAGGAGACTTTTCCACCATTTATTTCAACAAACTTTATAAAACAACTTGAATCTCCAGTCATGTGTCTTGAACAACCACTATCCAAATACCATTTAACCTTTTTCTTGACAGTGACCTGCAATTAAAAAGAAACTCAAGCTTTCTTTGGTACCCACATTTTCTTGGGTCCAGTGGAGTTAGTGCAATATACAGTCTTTGCCCATTCCTTCTTAACAGGTCTCCAAACTATAGGACATTTTTTTCTCAAAGTGTTTTGAGCTATTGTACTTAGAACATTTGAGAGCACTTCGCCCAACACGTTTTACAAAGACTTTTTGAAAATGATTTATGTAAAAAGTTTTTGTAGTTCTTTGTTTGATTCTTTCATTCACTTTTGGAAAATCAATTAGAGGAATAGTTTCTGAAGTCATTCCCAAGCTTGACTTGTTGAAGTAAGGTCTTTGTATTGAAAGAATCTTTTCCAACTTTTCAGATCCTATTGAAAACCTTTTTGAAATATTTGAGATGTCATTTTTCAAAACTGTATTTTCTTTTGAAAGAGAGTCTGCATTTTCTTTTAAAGTGGCAAAACTTTTTTCTAAATTTTCAAACTTTTCTTTCCAAGAATTTTCCTATTGCTTCAATGTAGAATTCTCCCTTTTTAGCTCGAAAATCCTCTTAAGAGAGGTTTTAAGACTAAGTCAAAGCTCATCAATGTATTTCGAGATTTTAGTATGAATTTTTAAATTGCTTACCTCAATTTCACTATCTGAGTCTGAGTCTGCATCTGTTTCAGAGTTTGAGTATGATTCTGATTTTTCCATTAAACAAATATTAGCATAATCTTCATCACTTTCTTTGCATTCTGTATCACTCAATGTTTTTGCTTTAAGAGCTTTTCTGTATTTCTCAGCTTTTCCCTTCTTTTTCTTCAATAGAGGACAATTGGGTCTAATGTGTCCCTTTTTCTTGCATTCAAAGAAAATCACATCTTTGTTGGTTTCATCATCCTCAGTTGATTTGTTCCAAAACTTTTGAGTGCTTTGTTTCTTCCAATTGAACATTCTTCCCTTTTTGTTCAATTTCCTGAACCTCTTTACCATAAGTGCTAGCTCTTCATCGTCTATATCCTCTTTAGAGTCTGTAACATCAGAATTATCGTTAGACTTTAAGGCAATTGACTTCTTACCTTTGGGATCTTCTTCCTCGTTGATTTGCTCTACTTCATAAGACTGAAGTGTCCCAACCAGTTTGTCTACCGAAAGTGACATGATCCTTTGTGTTTCCCTTATTAAAGTCTTCACGTGATTCCGGTCTTTGGAGAGTCCATGCAACAATTTGTTGACTTTCATTGGTTTTGAGATTGGCTGTCCTTGATACTCTAGACCGTTTATAATTGCTATAAAACAACTAAACATGTCAGTAATAGATTCTCTTGGCTTCATCTTGAAAGCTTCATACTGTCCGAGTAGAATATTGATCCTTGTTTCTTTCACTCGATCAGTTCCTTCATAAGTAATGTGCAGCCTATCCCAGACTTCTTGGTTGTTTCACAAGAAGATATTTTGTTATACTTAGTAGGTGATAATGCACAATATAAGGAGTAAATTGCTTTAGCATCAAGAGCTTGTCTCTTGGTTATTTCTTCTTGAGTCATATCGCTAGCGTCTGCAACTTCTTTTCCCCTTTCTGAAACTAATGTAGCTTTAGGAATGATTCATTTTTCTACCACTTCCCATTCTAGAGGATCTTCCGATCTTAGGAATGCCTTCATCTTGTTTTTCCATATGCTGTATTCCTTTCCATCGAAATAGGGTGGTCTGGTATTGCTCTGGCCTTCAACTAAACCTGAAGCCAACATACTAGTCATGGATCTTTAACTCAGAAGTAAAAAAAATTCAATTAAATGAGCACACATGCTTTGATATGAATTAATAGGGCTAGTAAGAGTACCTAGAGGGGGTGAGTAGGTGATCAAAGAAGTTTTTGCAAAACTTGACAGACTAATTTGTTTTTTATAAAAGACTATAAATAATTATATAAAGCTATGATTAAAAGTAAAGAGATTAGGGAAAGAGAATCGAAACACAAGGTTTATAGTGGTTCGGCTTAGACCAAGCCTACGTCCACTCTCCCGCACCGATAGCCCATTAGCTGGATTCCACTAAGAACCAAAAGAGATTTTACAGTCTCACGTCCTTGATTCCACAGTGTAGAGTCTCTGCTACACTTCCTCAAGGTCTCACAAGTATTTAATCTCTCTTTTGAGTACAATTTAAGCTCGACAAATGAAACAAAGAAAGAACTACAAGCTTCGGACTTTGGATTTTTTTTTCACGCACACACTCGAATAACTTGAGCGTCTTCCTTATATACTCCTCAATGCCTTCATAACTGTTAGCGCCTTCATAACCATCTTGAGTTATTTAAGGAATGTGATGATAGTCCTCCAGTCATGCTCGCCCATACAATCAGGATCTAGGTTTCCATAAGTAGAACATTTCAAGTATACTTCGCCAATCAACAGATCTAATTATCCAAATTGATTTCAATTAGAATAATTGATCATGAGATGTTTTCTCCAGCCATGAGATCTTCTTCAATCGTACGAACCAAATCCTTAAAGATATACTCGCATCTGGATAAGTCTTCTTCATCAGATAAATCTTTTCTTCATCGGTTTGGAAACTATCAGTAAGGGTAGACTTAAGTCTTGAGTCTTGAGTCTTGCAGTCTTCAGACTTTGACAACAGAGTCTACAAGTCTTCAGACTAGACTGATGGAAACATTTTGTCAACTTCAAAACAAATAAGGAAGTTTTCTCTAACAAGTGAGAGAAGTATACTAGTGTACTATATCGACCTACGGGTGATATGTTAGCTTAGCATGAGCAGTACATTTTATCAGCTTAGGGTGAGCATCAGGGGTATACTATATCAGCCTACAGGTGATATGTCAACTTAGCGAGAGCAGTATACCGGTATACTATATCAGCCTGAGGGCCTCCATATATCAGCTTAATGAGAGCAGTATACCTTAACCTTATCAGCTTAGTGCGAGCTATACTATTTATATATCAACTTAGAGTGAGTAGTCCTGGACTATGGTCGGACTTATAAATAGTATTGATTGTACCGACCGAGGGAAAGGTCGTGGTGACATGTAATCAACAAGGTCAATTGATCAATGATTTGATCTGATGCTGAGAATTGATGTGGTTCCTGTATATATGATATATACTAACTTGTAGAAAGGAACTGAGGCTAAGATAAGTTCTCTAACTCATGTTGTGCTTAGGCAGCCTTCAGGGCATATTGGCTTCCTAATAGGATCCGAGGGAGTCGAACTTGCTGAGACATTATCTCATTGATTATTGAATAACCATTTTTAGGTCCTTAGATGGCGTTGGTGAAGGACCGGAGGCCCGAAGAGTAAAAGGTGAAGCCTGAAGAAATCATAGTCCTGTTTGACTAGCTAGTCATAAGACAAGCCTCTTTTGATGGAAGTTTTATCTTTCTGCAGGCTTTGTTTTAGGAACTTGTGGTTTAGAACCAGATTTAACAAATCAACTTGTATATATTTGCACTGTGATTTGCAATGAATATAAGTGTGATTGTTTTTAAAGTTGATATTTGAAATCCTACTTTCCTATCCCATTGCTTTATTGTCTAGGGATTCTATATGCTTCCGCATGCGTATTAAAATGAAAGGGTCGGCGATGCTGGGATGTCTCTGTTTAATCGACCAAGTAAGGGATGGGCGCGCACTCGAGGATCAAGGCGTGACATCCCGTTTAAGTGGTATAAGAGCAAAGGTCAGGAATTGGAGTGATAAGGTGCGATGGACCATGGGATAGTGGTAGGAAAGACATTTAAAATTCTTGCTGGTGCATGTCAATGGTAGTTGTGTGATAATATTGCTTGTTGTGTGTCGCTCATCTTCTAATCCAATGTGGAATTGAGATTTCAGTAGAAAAGACCGAATCATGAGCGAGCCGGAGCAAAGAACTCCGAGTAAGAGAACCGTTAGGCCTACTACTTGGGTTAGGTCGCCGACTAGGGTCGGTACCTGAGGAGATCGCAGTAAAGCACCAGCACAGGCTAGCGCTAGTGGCAAAACACCACCTCCTGTTGGTGTTAGGGTTGCAGCCTTAGGTGATCAAGGAACCATTACGATTGATCAAGCTTTGGATGCCATGAGAGAATTGATGGCACAGTAGGCCCGGGATCAAGTTGCTGCATTCACTACTGCTGCTGCAGTCGCCGCTACTACTGCTGTTGCCGCCGCTGCTAAAGCCGCCCTTGCTGTAGCACCTGTCGCTACACCTGCAGTCGTTCCTGCTGAAGTTCCACGTGACAATGTGGCCGCTATGAGGCCGATCCACAAGTTAGTGGAACAATTTCTGAAGCTAAACCCGCCGAGGTTCATTGGTACCAGAGACCCTGAGGCTGCGTCTCTGTGGATACAAGATCTAGAGAAAGCAGTTGCACTTCTGATGTGCAATGAAGAAGAGAAGGTGGTACTAGCTGTGTACTAACTTCAAGGTAATGCAAATATCTGGTGGAAAGCCACCAAGGATACTGTATTTTCGGAAGGTGTGGTCTAGGTGTGGGACACCTTCCTCAGAGGGTTTAATGATCAGTACTTTTCGGGTACTGCCCGAGAACAAAAGATGGAAGAGTTTCAATGTCTCTGCCAATGGAGCATGACTGTTGACCAATAAGGGTCAAGTTCACTAAACTGTCCCAATATGCTTCAAGGTTAGTTAAGGACCCAGAGGAAAAAGCTAGAAGATTCAAGAACAGTCTTCGTTCTGAATTGAAGCAACCTCTGCCGCCTTTGGATCTAACCAATGATCGTGAGGTCTATCGTCGAGCTCAGATGATAGAGAGAGGTTTGAACGAGCAAGCTGCCTCGTCTGGATCGAGGTTTACTTCTCATCTAGAAAGCATTCACCATGGGAAGAGGCCCATGCCTAGAAATAGATTTCAAGTCCCACCAAATGGGAGAGGTGGAGTTGGCAAGCTAGCACCAAATAGGATCAAGATGTGTCGCCTTTGTGGAAGACGACATCCTTTTAATCAGTGTCCCCGAAGGATGGGCACCTGTTTTGAATGTGGCCTGCAGGGTCACATGGCCAAAGATTGTCCGAGGCGACCACAAGGACAACCGCAGTTGGCGCCACCACCACCACCTTTGGGACAGATCAAAGGGGTATGCACCACAAAACGCACCGCAAAGAGGACAACTGAGACCTCCAGTACAAGGCACAGTGTATGCCATTACGCAAGGTCAGGCAGAGGCTGCGTCTGAAGTGATCACAGATATAGTTCTGTTAAATGGACCGCGAACTCAGAGATGAATTGAGTTATGCATTCAGCAGGAAGGGCAGTGTCCCTAGAACAATTTTATCAAAGTGGCGCAGCAAAATTTTGGTTAAATTTATATAACTTCAGTTGTTGTAATGAAGTCATAGAAAGATGAATCTCTAACTATAGTTATACTTGACGAGTTTTCCTATGTATTGAGATAGCTAGTATAAGCACCTAGAGGGGGGTGAATAGGTGTAAAAATAATTTCTCGAGATAAGAGAGCAATACTAAGCAGATAATAGAAAGGAAGTTATCCTTTGGTTAACAAAACAAATTATGATCAAAGTAAAGCAGAGAGTAGGGAAGAGAAAATTGAACACAAGGTTTATAGTGGTTCGGCTTATTCCAAGCCTACGTCCACTCTTCTGCACTAACAGTCCACTGGCTAGATTCCACTATGAACAAAAGAGTTATTATAGCAAGTCTCTCCCTTGATTCCACAGTATAGATAGTCTACCACACTTCCTTAAGGTTTCTCAGAATATAAACTCTCTTTTGCGTACAAGATTTCGCTCAACAAATGATTTGACTAAGAATAAAGAGCTTCAGACTTTGGAATTCTTCTATCGTGCACACATTCGAACTCTTTTGGAACGTCTTCCTTTTATACTCCTTTATGCCATCATACCCGTTGGCACTTACCAAAGGAATTCCTCCAATCTACCCGTTGGACGGAATCAATTAGGAAGATCATTCGAGCTATTAAAGGAACATGTCGATAGCCCATCAATGCTACTTGCCCATACAATCAGGATCTCGGTTTCCATAAGTAGAACCTTCCAAGTATACTTCGCCAATCATCGGATCCTTAATCTCTGAATCAATCATGATCAATTAAAGGATTCTGTTATGTCTTATCTAGCCAAGAGATTTTCTTCAGTCGATAAGGTCAAATCCTTAATGAAACACCCAGTTCTGGATAACCCTTCTTCGACGGTCTAGAAACTATCAATACGGATAGACTTTGAGTCTTGAGTCTGGCAGTTCGGAGGTCTTCGGACTTTGAATAGTAGAGTCTGCAAATCTTGAGGCTAGACTGATGGAAACGTTTTATCAGCTTCAAAATACTCCAGGAATATTTCTCCAACAATCTCCCCCTTTTTTATGGTGACAAAACTTTCTTGTAGATTTGAATAACTTTGACCTGCAAAACATTACTCAAGCAAATACGGATATCTTATAAAGATAAATGGCTTAATGATAACACTAGAATCTGCAACCACAGAAAATAGGTTAGTCTTTCATGTGAGTAAAGCCATTCATAAGATATCAATAGTACTTAATATAAGCAGTCAATATAAGCAGTCAAATCCAAATCCCAAATTCAGTCCACATCCAGACACACAAGTCAAGTCAAGTCAAACATCAAAACAAACCAAAGTTCAACAAGTTTAAGTTCAAAGTTTCAAATGTCGCATCTCTCCCCCTTTTTGTCATCATAAAAAAAAAGGTTGAGATGAAAGAGAATGGATTCAAGAATGCTTGAGAACACAAACAAGCTGGAAATCTCCCATTGACTGGACAATGCCTTCTAGCTTTTTCAACTCTTCCTTCAGTTGAGCCACCTCTTCACCCTTAGCATTTGCTTGAATCTGAAGAGCAAGGGCTTGGATCTTATCATTTAATGGCGAAGAAGCTTGACTGCGAGCCTCCGCAAGTTATGAACTTCGCATCCCAGAGCATATATCTGACCCCGCATTTCCAAGAGAACTTCAAGAATTCTGCGAAAATCTGTTGAATTATCAGTCTGCGTACTGGCTTCTGCACGATTAGATGGAGTAAAGGCAGACGATGGCAAATCAGCATAGTCATGCAGATTGGGCGATGAAACATCATGTCCCTCCTCAGGAAATTGAGAGGCATAGATGTCCTTTGGATCTACTGGAGAGCGACTGACTCCCTCACTGGTAGCAGGATATGAGGACATTCCTCTTTTCTCACGGTCTCCCCCTGTTTCCATGCCTTCAGGTGGAGAAGAGTGTTCCTCATGCTCTGTTTCCACTTGATCTCCTCTCTCCTCTTCTTCTTCAATTCTTTCCTCCTCTTCATCTCCTTCCTCTGCTTCTCTCTCCTCTGTTTGTCTTTCCTCTTCTTCTTTCTCCTCTGCTTCCAAATTTTCTCTTTTTCCACTCCTCTGTTCTGTCTCATCTGTGTCCTTATCTTGTCTCTCCATTAATTCTGGAACAGAACGACTCAAGTTCTTCAATGCCATAGCAGAAATGGTGATGTCTTCCTCATCTTCTTCATCCTCAACCATGAGAGCTCTTCTTTTCTTGGATGAAGCAACCATGGGCTCCTTCCCTTTTCTTTTTGCTGCCAAAGAGATTTGATGAGTTTTGACAGGGTTTTTCTCCTTGAATTTCTCCAACGCCTTGTTGAGTTCCTTCAGACGCATTTTAGACACCATTTTTAGTCCCACCACAATTTGATCACACGATCGAACACAGAGAATTCGTGGAGACTGAACATTCAAATGTCTAAATAACTTTGTCACAAGAGTTAGATAAGGAAATTGACTCTTGTCCTTCACCACTACTCTATACATGTGGAACATAATAGTGTGAGGAAGAGAAAACTTTTTCCCAAAGCATTGATGGCATACATCAGCTTTGCCTCCGAGTTTGAAACATCGGTCTTTGAAGTAGATTTTGGTCGAGGCAATTAATCACAATCTTGTGAAGCAGAATGTTGAATGCACTCATCCTTGAGTAGGAAACCTTTCCCTCGTCCTTCTATCCTTAACAAGTTCCAACGTAGTACGAGCAATAGAGACATTGATAGGTTGATATCTCCCTCTCTCAACCCCAATCACATCGGCCAACATATCTACATCCACCACATAGTCTTGATTTCGGACATTAAAAGAGAATCTATTCGCATTCAAGAAACTGAGATTCGAATAGAAATAAACAAATGTGAGTTCAAAGCATAGGCTTCAGAGAGTCGAACGTAACTGTTCAAGTTGAAGAAGACTGAATTTTTTCCTTCAATTTAACATTCACAGCATCAAGGAAATCAAAGTCCACACTTCTAGGATTTATCACCCCACGCTTCAACAACTTAGAGTATAGATGCTTTTGTTCCTCCGATCGAAACAAGTCTGTCCTTTTTCCCCCAATTTTTGCCGCAACACCCATTCTCGGTTGAAACTGACTGTACAACTTGTCATCATCATTCCCATCTATCTGATTTAGCCCTCCAACACAAGGATCGATTGAAATATTTTCCATTGCTTCTTCTGCCGATCCAGCAGGGGCAATTCCCAACCGTTCCATTGTGCGTAAAAAGAAGGTTTCATTTTTGTATCCTTTGTCTTTCAGAAATTTGTCAATGTAGTTCAAAGGAGTTCCACCCCTTTTTAAAGCACGATAAAGCTTGTAGGTAAAAAAGGGCTTATAGACTCTTACAGGTTCTACATCTTCAATTATTTCTTCCTCTTCTTGTCGAGCAACCTCCTGTTGTCTAGATGGAGAAGATGGACGTTGTTGAGAATGTTGTAGGCTCTGCTGCTGACTAGGAAACTCTTCTTCCTCGGTGAGATCAAAGTGCGTAGGCCCCTCACGCATTTCTTTGTGGTCCCCGGTTTGCGATCCTCGAAGACTTCCTTTGAGATGACATCTTTCACAGTCTTTGAAAGATTCCAAGCTTGACTTTCCCAAGAAAGATGATAACTTTTCGAAGATTAAACAAGAGAAGAAGACAGAAATGGAAGATCGGTTCTCTCTTAGGGTTTTTGAGAGTAAAGCGAAGAAGAAACATAGTGTATAAAACAGTCGAAGAGAGGCATACGGAACGTCATAAAAGAAAGTAAAAAGATGCCTTTTAAAAAATAACTGTCCTTTTTCGAAAAATTAGATAATTGTCATTTCAAAAATAACTCCTTTTTCGAAAAGGAAACGTTGCAATAATCACGTCAATTAAAGATAGCAATAATCAAACACGGTTGATGATCGTACCTTTTCGAGATGAGATTCGAGAGATAATAAAGTAAAATAACTTACGAAAGAAAAACCGATCGTCGAGTCTAGGAGTCTCTAGACTTTAACTTCTTCAAACTTCAAGATGTTGAGTCTGGAACAAATGATTTCAAATTGATTTTTCTCCAAAGGCTTTGTAAATATATCCGCTAATTGGTTCTTTGAGTCAATAAACTAAATCGAAACTTCTCCATTCTGAACACGATCTCTAATGAAGTGATGTCGAATCTCTGTATGCTTTGCTCTTGAGTGAAGAATTGGATTCTTGGTGAGATTGATTGCGCTGGTGTTGTCACAGTTAATCTCCGTGCATGAATCTTCAATTCCAAAGTCTTTTAGCTATTGTTTTATCCACAGAATTTGTGAACAACAACTTCCAAGAGCTACATACTCTGCTTCTGCTGTAGAAAGAGCTACTGTATTTTGCTTCCTTGAAAACCAAGATGCTGTCTTGCTTCCAAGTAGTTGACAGGTACCCGAGGTGCTCTTTCTATCAACTCTGCATCCGGCTAGGTCTGCGTCTGAATATCCGAGAAGAGTAAAGTCTCCCTTTTTAGGATACCAAAGACCAATGCTCGAAGTTGATGCAATGTATTTGATAATACGCTTTGCAGCACTTAGATGAGATTCTTTTGGATCTACTTGAAATCTGGCACAAATGCAAACACTAAACAAAATGTCAGGTCTAGAAGCAGTAAGATAAAGAAGTGAACCAATGATATTCCTGTATAGCTTCTGGTCAACTTTCTTTCATCCTTCATCTTTGTCTAGCTTCAAGGAACTTGACATTAGTATATCAGTCTTTTTGCAATTTTCCAGTCCAAACTTTTTGATAAGATCTTTGGCATATTTTTCTTAATGAATAAAGGTTCCTTACTTCAGTTGTTTCACTTGAAGTCCAAGAAAGAAGGTTAGTTCACCCATCATGCTCATTTCAAATTCATCCTGCATAGACTTAGAGAATTTCTTGCACAAGCTTTCATTAGAGGATCCAAAAATAATATCATCAACATATATTTGAACAAGCATAAAACTTTTGTTTTCTCTTTTGATAAATAGAGTAGTGTCTACTTTACCTTTTACAAAACCATTTTGAATTAAAAACTTACTCAGCCTGTCGTACCAAGCTCGAGGTGCTTGCTTTAAACCATATAAGGCCTTTTTCAGTCTGAATACTAAGTCTGGTTTCCTTGGGTCTTCAAACCCAGGTGGTTGTTCCACATAGACTTCCTCATGGATAAATCCATTTAGGAAAGCACTTTTGACGTCCATTTGGAATAACCTGAAATTCTTATAACAAGCAAAAGCAAGTAATAATCGAATTGCTTCTAACCTTGCTACTTGTGTGTAAGTCTCGTCATAGTCTATCTCTCCTTCTTGCGTATATCCCTTGGCCACGAGTCTTGCTTTGTTTCTTACGACCTTTCCTTTCTCGTTCATCTTGTTCCTGAAAACCCATTTAGTTCCAATAATAGATTTACCTTTCGGTTTAGGAGTCAACTCCCAGACATCAATGATGCTGAATTGCCTAAGTTCTTCTTGCATAGCTTCAATCCAGCTTTCATCAGATAAAGCTTCTTCTATACTTTTGGGTTCTATTTCAGAAATAAGAGCCACAGCACTAGACTCTTCGCGCCTTTTAGATCTTGTGCGAATTCCTTCATTAATGTCGCCAATAATGAGATCTTTGGGATGACTAGACTTATGCTTCCAGTTACCGGTTGATTTGTCAGGTTGATGATCGCTTTCTTCATTTGAATCTTCAACAATCATTTGATGTTGGTCTTTCGAAGTCTGAGCTGCTTTATGAGATTTAGACTTTGTAGAGTCTGGAGCAGGTTTAGATTCTTCAAGATGAGTCTGAATAGATTCATTTTGCATAGAATCTTGGAATTTGACATTCATTGATTCCTCCACAAATTGAGATTTCTTGTTATAGACTCTGTAGGCTTTGCTTGAGGTAGAATATCCAAGGAAGATGCCTTCGTCGATGTTTCTTTAAACTTGCCAACTCAATCATTTGCATTTTTCAATATAAAGCATTTACATCCAAACACATGAAAATATGAAACAATAGGCTTATTTTCTTTGAATAACTCATAGGGAGTTTTTTTCCAGAATTGGTCTTATATTAATAATATAACATGTTGTAAAAACTGCTTCAGCCCAAAAATGTGAAGAGATGTTACTTTCAATTAAAAGTGTTCTAGCCATTTCTTGAAGTGGCCTATTCTTTCTTTCCACAACTCCGTTTTGCTCTGGAGTATATGGAGAGGAAAACTCATGCTGAAAACCATATTCATCACAAAATCTTGTAAAATCTTGATTTTCAAATTCACCTCCATGATCTCTGTTCTTATACGTGAAATAACATACCCTTTTTTTTCATTTTGAACCTTTTTAGCAAACTTTTCAAAGTAAGAGAAGGTTTCAGACTTACTTGCTAGAAATATACCCAAGTAAATCGTGAGTCATCCACAATTACTAGGCAATATTTCTTACCTCCAATGCTTTGAGTTCTGGTTGGTCCAAAGAGATCCATATGCAGAAGCTGTAGTACACGATTAGTGGAAACTTGATTTATTGGTTTAAAGGAATTTCTTACTTGCTTTCCCAATATTCATGGTGTACATAGATTAAACTTTTGGTATGATAGATTGCGTAAACCACAAACAAGCTTCTTTGCTGAAATTTTGGCTATCTGCTTCATATTGATGTGCCCAAGCTTTCTGTGCCATAATTTCGCTTCGTCTTGAATTGAGATTAGACATTGCGATTCATCTGGTTTCACATCCAAGAGGTAGATATTTCCATGTCTTCGACCCATGAATGACTGAGTAGAATCTTTACTAGTTCCTGAACATATTCCCTCTTGAAAGTTGATTTTGAAACCGGTATCACACAACTGACTGATACTGAGCAGATTGTAGTTGAGTCATTCCACTAAGGAAACATTGCTTATTGTGAGGTTTCCAATCTTTACAGTTCCAAATCCCACAATTCTTCCTTTGCCATTTCCTCCAAATGAGACTTTTCCACCATTTACTTGAATGAGCTTTACGAAGCAATTTGAATACCTACATTTAAAAAGGAAACTCAAACTTTCTTTGGTACCCATATTTTCTTGGGTCCATTGGTGTTAGTATGACATGCGGTTTTTGCCCATACTTTCTTAACAGGTTTCCAAACCATAGGACATTCTTTTTCAAAATGATCTGCACTATTGCACTTTGAACATCTGAGAGCATTGCAACCTACTAGTTTTACAAAGATCTTTTTAAAGTGATTTTTGTAAGCATCTCTTGTGGGTCTTTGCTTAATTCTTTCCTTCACTTTAGGAAAATCAATATTAGGAATGGTTTCCGCAGACATTCCCAAACCAGATTTATTGAAATAAGGTCTTTGAACATAAAGAATTTTTCCAGTTTCTCGAGATCCTATAGAAAATCTTTTAGAAATATTTGAGATATCATTTTTCAAGAAAGCATTTTCTTTTGAAAGATTGCCTTCATTTTCTTTCAAGGTAGAAACATTTTTGTCTAAAACTTTGACCTTTTCTTTCAAAACATTTTCTTGTTGTTTTAGTGCAGAATTTTCCTTTTTTAGTTCGGAAATCCTTTTAAGAGAAGTCTTAAGACTAAAACACAACTCATCAATATATTTAGAAACTTTAATAAGGATTTTAAAGTTACTCACCTCAAATTCACCGGCCGAATACGAGTCTGTCTCGGAGTTTGAATCTGAATCTGATTGTGCCATCAAACATATATTGGCATAATCATCATCACTTTCTTCACACTCTGTATCACTCCAGGTTTCTGCTTTAAGAGCATTTCGATACTTTTCAGCTTTTCCTTTCTTCTTCCTCAGAAGAGGACAGTTGGGTCTGATGTGTCCCTTTTTCTTACATTCAAAGCAGACTACATCTTTGTTTGATTCATCATCCTAAACAGACTTAGTCTGTTGCTTTTGAAAACTATGTTTCTTTGGATTGAATCTTCTTCCTTTTCTGTTCAGCTTTCTGAATCTTCTTATCATGAGAGCAAGCTCCTCATCATCCATATCGTCTTCAGAGTCTGTAACATCATAATCATCATTGGATTTTAATGCAATGGATTTCTTACCTTTAGGATCTTCGTCTTCATTGATTCATTCCACTTCATAAGACTGAAGAGTCCCAACCAACTCATCAACATATAGTGGCATGATTCTTTGTGTCTCTTTTATTGAGGTCTTTATGTGATTCCAATCCTTGGAGAGTCCACGCAGTAGCTTGTTTACCTTCATGGGATTAGAAATTGGGATTAAATATCCATATGCTTCTCAAAAATCATGAAATCAAGGCAAGTGATAGGCAAGACAATAGGATAGTGATTTCATGCAAAACACATGGCCAAAATAGAATTCCACACAATTCCATAATTGACACAAAATAGCATGAAATTTTCGGATGAAATCAGAATGCACAGTTTCCGAAATAATTTGATTAAATATTCATACGACCTCCAAAAATTACGCAATTTTACCGAGTTATAGCCAAGACACTAAAGTACATTTTTCATGCGGACTTCAAAGTCAGATTATTTTTAGATTATTTTCTACAGTCTCACGAAGCTTCTGGATCCAACACCGAATCGTCCAGTACATACTTCTACTGAGTTTTCACCTACCTATTCTTCTTATTTTCCTCTGAAATTTGGATATGTTCTACATCAAGATGTTTTCTACAAGTTTTGTGAAGCGATCCAAGTCAAATATCCAGAGTTTGGTCGTCATTTAGGTCCATGAAGTCTCAGGTGTCTTGTAATACATCTCCAGAATTACCGTCTTCAAGATCGAGTCGATTTACTAGGTTATACTTGTTCATTTCACTTCAAATGTGAGTATGTTGTATTTTAAGATGTCCCCTACAACTTTCATGAAGAAATAAAAGAAAGATTCTTAGCACAACTCAACAGACAACCACAAATCCATCAAAAGGTCAATGAAATATTTCCAGATCTGAGGTCTCCGTAGCATGAGATTTTAACCCCTCAAATATCCATTATTTTATACCAAATTTTAGTATGTTGTATTTTAAGATGTTAGATACAACTTCCATGCAGAGATCGAAGCCAAAATCAAACTCTAAACATGCATGTAAACTCTCACAAGTTTCTGACTCAAACAGTTTATGCGAAAACATTCCAGATCTAACATTTCCGTAGGATGAGAGTTTAACCCCTCACATCTCCATCATTTTACACCAAATTTTAGTATGTTGTAGTTTAAGATGTTGGATACAACTTTCATGAAGAGATCAAAGTCAAAATCGAACTCAAAACATGCATGCAAGCTCTCACAAGATTCTGTTTCAGGCGGATCTCACGAAATCAGCATGCAAAGTCAAGAACAGCCACATTCTAGCTCCGATTTTTGCCTTCCCTATGATCCGAAACCTACCACAAACAAATCATACATGCAAGGCACACATGCAAGGGTGGAAATCAGTCCCAACTTGCCGCTAAAATCAAGAGAACGACGGCACACGGGCGGCAAATGAGCGGCGACGGCTCCTTCCTCGGTTCCTCTCTCCCTCTCGCCACTCCCTCTCTCTCGCAACCACCTTTCTCTCCCTTTGGCCGAATTCTCCACCAGCCACTCTCTCTCTCTCCCTCTCTCTCTCTCTTTTTGGTTGTTTTATATTGCATGCACCCCCTCTTTGCATGGGGGACACTTGTCCCTAAGAAGGAGACAAGTGTCTCCTTTGCCGAAGACACTTGGAGGCCATGCGGCTCCTCCTTCTCCCCCTCCATGCGCCGACATGGGCCGGGCTTATGGCCCACTTTAGGCCCATCTCACTTGGGCCTAAAGCCCAAACTTAAATGGCCCAAGTTTATTTTTAATAATACATTTTAATTTTCATTTAAATAAACACCTAATTGCATAATAAAAAGGCCAAAAGACTTTGCAACATAGTTTAATAAAATCCAACTTATAAAATTCATGGCCAAATACATAATTTCCTCATCAAATAAAATCCTTGGTCTCACATTGACATAGGATGCGTTTCCAACAACAATAATTATCCATTTATATAAATACCAGATCATTCTCATTCACTTGGCCATAAATCTTGAAATCATAGTTTAATAAACTCCTACTTATAAAACACATGGCCGTGAGTTATTTTTGGGATGCCACAATTCTCCCCTTCTTAGAGAATTTCGTCCTCGAAATGGACATTCCCTATGTCTCTCGAAATAAGTGAGAGTATCTTTTTCTCGTCTCATTTTCACTTTCTCATGTGGCTTCCTCCACATCATGATATCGCCATAATATCTTAACCAAAGGAATTCTCTTAGTCCTGAGAATTTGTTCCTTTCAATCTAGTACTTGCACAGACTCTTCAATGTTCCTCACTTTCTCATCCATTTTGATGGCTTCATGATCGAGTATGTGACCAGGGTCTGACTGATACTTCCTCAGCCATGCCTATACTTTTCTGAAAGTTATTGTTATACACAAATTCTACCAGGTATAACTTTTCATCCCAACTTTCCCAACTTCCTTAGAAGTCAAGGATGCAAGCTCTTAACATGTCCTCTAATGCTTGGATCACTCTTTTCGTTTGTCCATCCATCTATAGATAAAAAGCAGTACTAAATGGGAACTTCGTCCCTAAGGCGGTTTGAAGACTTCGCCAAAGGTTGGAAGTAAGTCTTGAGTCTCGATCAGATGTAATCGTTATTGGAATATTATGTAAGCGTACCACTTGGCTTACAAATATATTAGCAAATTTATCCATCGGATAGTCTACGAGAACTACAAGGGAATGGGCAGACTTAGTCGAGCAATCTACTATCACCTAGATAGAGTCGTGGCTACTTGATGTCCTTGGAAATCCTTGCATGAAATCCATTGTCACACGATCTCATTTCCATTCTGGTATATCTAATGGTCTTAATCGAACACACTTTCATTTAGCCAAATCATTCCTATACCTTTGTCACCATCAATTCAAGCCTAAACCATCAAAATTGACACCATTAACAACTCATATGGTTTAGTCCAACAAAGACATTCACTATGCATTCACCGCAACATAGATTCAAGCCTAAAATATAATACCATTCATTCGGTTCAAATATCGATAGTCCACCAAGACTCATTCAATTCAAAGATCAACAATCCACCAAAATAAAACTTGTCTAGTTTCCATCGAGCATATCTCATATCTCATCCTAAATGATCATCACTTAGACTAATCACTCATCAAATCCACAATATGAACTTTCACCATTTCACCTTGGAAATTCTATAACCACAATTGATCATATCCACTAATTCCACCAAACCTTTTCAAACTGAGATCATCACCTAAAATTAAAAGTTGACCACTATCGATTAAACCTATTATTCTGACATTTAAACCACAAATAATTTCATATCTCATATGACTACTCAAACTCATGACTTCCAAGGTCAATCTATACATGCTAAATGCTTCCATGTAATGCATCAAGACTTCTAATGAAATCCTCTAATAGGAAGTCACTACTTAGCTCAAATGATCATAACCTAATCCTCAAATTCATAATTCACTCTCCATAATTCACTTCTTAAGACTTGCTTGCAACACTACGCTTAGATGCTACGCATGTCCTTCGAGTCCTTTAGAATATATCAAGATATCATCAAATGAAGACAATCAATTTGATCCAACTAAGGCTTAAACATCCTATTCATTAATTCCATGAATGCAGCTAAGGCATTCGTCAATCCAAATAGCATAACCAGGAACTCATAGTGTCCATAGTGAGTTCTAAATACGGTCTTAGGAATGTCTTCTTTCTTACTCCTTAACCGATATCCTTATCTCAAGTCAATTTTAGAAAAGACCTAACTTCCTTGCAGCTGGTCAAATAGGTCATCAATTTTTAGGTAATGAGTACTTACTCTTAACAATTACATGATTCAATTGCCTAATATCAATGTACAAACACATTGACCTATCCTTCTCTTTCACAATAAGAGTTCTACAAGCTTAACCATGCTTCCGCTACGCCACTCTGGTAGACTTATCCCAGAAACACTGCCTTCCCAATTTAGTTCATAGTTTGATTCATTCCTGCCCCCTTTTGCCATTCTAGAAGCCTGCCAGGAGCCGCTCCTTGTTCAGGTCCTCTGACCTCGGCGTCCACTCCTCGCTCTCATCAGACCGGGATGTTATAGGTACACCAGCTTTCGCCTGGTTCGAACCCAAACTATACATCCATTGGAGGGTCTCGTTTCGATAGGGACTAACTTACAGAGTTATTATCCGTTTTGGCCTATCCCATACTAGGCCTCATGGTTTTATCATTAGCGCATGGGTAAGTACTATCTCAGGGGATCATTCATCCTAGTCCATTGCTTACGAAGCTAGTCCATTCCTATGATGACATCAAAGTCATACATAACTATCACTATCAAGTCCATTTTCAAATCTCATTCCCTTAGAGTTATCTCACTCATTTCACATGCTAATGTAGATAACAACATATCTTTCAACGATGTAGAAATATGAAGAGGCATATCTAAAGATTTGGTTCCTACTTCTCACAATCATCTATATTTTTCAGACCAAATGAATGCGTACCACTCATATCAAATAACGCATATACCTTCTTATCTGTCTATCAAAATCATACCCGAGATAACACTTTCGGAAGCTCTTGCTTCCTCTTGAGTGACTGCATACACCCTTCCTTGTGGTGGTGGCCTTTGTGGATTCCTTGGTAGATTTGGTCCACTAGTACTTTGTTGTACCTGTCGCGCCGAGCTAACATTCGGCTGCGACCTTCCTTGTGGACAACCTTTCTTAAAGTGACCTCTCTGCCCACAGCCAAAAAATTTCAATCGATCATTACAAGGTCCTGGTCCATGTTGTCCACCACATCTCTAACAAATATTACCCTGGTAGGGTACTCTTCCTAGAATCGGGCCACTCCTGACCTTTCTAGAATTCCCAAAATTATTCCTCTTCTTAGATTCCCAGGGCTGACCTTGATCAGGATAAGGTCTCTTACCCCTTCGAACATCATTAAAGGTCATATGTTTCTTAGATTCTGATTGCTCTCTCATTAACTCTTGCTCCACCAACTGTGCCCTCTCATAAATCTCATTATAATCCCTCATATTTAGAGGCACTAGTTGTTTTCTAATATCAGTCCTTAATCCTTTTAGGATTCTCTTAGCCTTCTCCTCTTGATCCTCAACCAACCGAGGAGCATACCTAGACAATTCAGAAAATTTTGCCTCATATTGGTCTATTGTCAGCTCCCTTTGTTCTAACTGAACAAATTCAGTGATCTTCCTATCCTTGGCACAATCAGAGAAATGCTTCCTATTGAAAGCTCTCACAAACTCTTCCCTGAGTTCACATCGTACACTGGTGGAAAGATCGTATCCCTCGAAGCTCTCCACCAAAACTTTGCATTCCCTCCAGTGGTACTCGCTAAAACTATTTTCCGCATCACCGCAGTCCAACAACCGGAAAATTCGTTCCATTCCATCAATCCAATGTTCCACCTCCTCAGGACTTCCCATTCCACTAAACTTAAGTGGCTTCAACTTTAAAAATTGTTCCACTAACCCTTGAGGGCGACGTTCCACTCCGGGTTGTTGCTGCGCTTGCCTTTCCATCATATTTCCAATATTGGCCAATGCTTGCAGAATATCTTCAATTCGGGGATCAGCCCTTGCAGCAGAGGCTTCAGCCCTCGATGGATGAGCACTTCCAGCTCGCACCATGACTTTCCTGCAATTTTCCAAGCATTGCCTCAGGAAAAATCTAAGACTCACTGTCTCTATTCAAAGCAATTACTACTACATAAGTAACATATACATGTTACTGCTACCTAAAGACAGCTCAAAACTAACTACTAGGGATCTACGAGTAAATTATCGTCACCCGTTATTCAATTATTATGTTTTATTTCCTATGCTGTGCATCATTCTATCCTCATTTCCATCTGAGGCTCCTTATCACTCCAAATGGACCATAGCTCTGATACCAAAAAGGGCTGTGGCACACCCACGACGGCCCCCGATCTGATTAGGGTCACCACAGTTCGCTTACCATTCACCTTTCCTAATAACATGTCACTCTGATATCATTTCAATTGCAGCGGGTCCATACAAGCCGGGGGTTTACATCTTTTATATCGGTCCCTTGCGCAATTTATATACGGAAGCACATCCAACAACTCCCTTCCCTATATTCGAAAACGATGCACACCTACTAAACATCTTATATAAGTTAAAGCCGAACACGTTTATTTACATAAAGCGAGATGGACTTCTTTAGTCGGTACATCGAAATGCCAATGTTTCTATACTCGGCTATACTTCAAAAGATGACCGACATCTTCTCCAACAATCGAATACTTAAAGTCCATCAATCAGTGTCGGCGTCCAAAAGTTCCCTCCTTTGCTATCCTTCTCCTCGCGGTCATATCCAACTGCTCAATCCATCTACTAATCTGAAATGTTGGTCCCCGAAGGGGTGAGTACAACCACTCAGCAGGTAAAGGACCAATAAACCACTCAATACATCATGCCATGCAATCATCGCAATCATCACAATCATAGCATCACATGTCATACAAGCATCCATGCACAACATACCATGGCATCATGCACATGTCATCATACCTCATGTACCATCATCATCATCATCATATCATACACTTACCATCAACATGTCACATATGGCATCATCCTTACCATGCATCCATGCGTGTAACATCATCATCATATCACCATATCACATGTACCATCATCATTACCATGCATCCATGCATGTAACATCATCATCATATCACCATATCACATGTACCATCATCATTACCATGCATCCATGCATGTAACATCATCATCATATAATCATATCACATGTACCATCGTCATTACCATGTATCCATGCACATCTCATCATCATATCACATGTACAATCATCATTACCATGCAACCATGCACATATCATCATCATATCACATGTACCATCATCATTACCATGCATTCATGCATGTAACATCATGCATAATTCAATTTCAATTTCATTTGGGACCGCCACATTTCTCTTTCCCGGGACCAATGTTTGCATCCCACATTCATCACTCGCGCCCAATCCTGGCATTGCGAGGAACCTCCGGGCATGTATCCAAGATACAACTGGGCATCCGGCACCACCACATTCCGGGCACCTCGTATCCCAACTGGCATCACGAGGAACCTCCGGGCATGTATTCAAAATACAACTGGGCATCCAAAGGGCATCGACTCATTTGAACCTCTGGGCATCTCGCATCCCACCTAGCATCACGAGGAATCTTCGGGGCTCGCCGTGAAAATGGTTACCCCTACCCTCCGAGCATGCATCATGATACAACCCCTCACCCTCCGGGCATGTATCATAATACAACCGGGCATCCCGACACTCCCGGGGAAAACCTCTAGGCATGTATTCATAATACAACCAGGCATCCAAAGGGCATCGACTCATTCGAACCTTTGGGCATCCCGACTCCCGGGGCATCGTCGGCTCACACCTCCAACGGTATCATCATCACCATGATGCATGTTCTTATATATCTCATTTTCAATTTCACATTCACAATTATGGCTCAATTTCAACATGGCATGCGATGTGATGGCAACCAAGATCATATTCATCATTGAATTCATACATGCATCTCAAATTATTATCGTACATGCAGCAAGACACCATCGTCCATAACAATACACTTCATGGAGTCCATGCAATTTAAAATGGTCCATATTTCATGCCTTTTTCAAAATTCCAGCATGTACCATTTTTGAAAATACTTAAATTAAATATCCATATGCTTCTCAAAAATCATGAAATCAAGGCAAGTGATAGGCAAGACAATAGGATTGTAATTTCATGCAAAACTCATGGCCAAAATAGAATTCCACACAATTCCATAATTCACACAAAATAGCATGAAATTTTCGGATGAAATCAGAATGCACAGTTTCCGAAATAATTTGATTAAAATATCCATACAACCTCCAAAAATTACGAAATTTTACCGAGTTATAGCCAAGACACTAAAGTAAATTTTTCATGCGGACTTCAAAGTAAGATTATTTTTATATTATTTTCTACAGTCTCACGAAGCTTCTGGATCCAACACCGAATCGTCCAGTACATACTTCTCCGAAATACTGAGTTTTCACCTACCTATTATTCTTATTTTCCTCTGAAATTTGGATATGTTCTACATCAAGATGTTCTCTACAAGTTTTGTGAAGAGATCCAAGTCAAATATCCAGATTATAGTCGTCATTTAGGTCCATGAAGTCTCGGGTGTCTTGTAATACATCTCTAGAATTACCGTCTTCAAGATCTAGTCGATTTACTAGGTTATACTTGTTCATTTCACTTCAAATTTGAGTATGTTGTAGTTAAAGATGTCCCCTAAAACTTTCATTAAGAAATAGAAGAGATATTCTTAGCACAACTCAACATATAACCACAAATACATCAAAAGGTCAATGAAATCTTTCCAGATCTGAGGTCTCCGTAGGATGAGAGTTTAACCCCTCAAATCTCCATCATTTCCACCAAATTTTATTATGTTGTATTTTAAGATGTTAGATACAACTTTAATTAAGAGATCGAAGTCAAAATCAAACTCTAAACATGCATTCAAACTCTCACAAGTTTCTGACTCAAACAGTTTATGCGAAAACATTCCAGATCTAACATTTCCGTAGGATGAGAGTTTAACCCCTCAAATATCCATAATTTTACACCAAATTTGAGTATGTTTTCGTTTAAGGTGTTGGCTACAACTTTGATGAAGAGATCAAAGTCAAAATCGAACTCAAAAAATGCATGCAAGCTCTCACAAGATTCTGTTTCAGGCGGATCTCACGAAATCAGCATGCAAAGTCAAGAACAGCCACATTCTAGCTCCGATTTTTGCCTTCCCTATGATCCGAAACCTACCACAAACAAATCATACATGCAAGGCACACATGCAAGGGTGGAAATCAGTCCCAACTTGCCTCTCAAAATCAAGAGAACGACGGCACACGGGCGGCAAACGGGCGGCGACGGCTCCTTCCTCGGTTCCTCTCTCCCTCTCGCCACTCCCTCTCTCTCGCAACCTCCTCTCTCTCCCTTTGGCCGAATTCTCCACCAGCCACTCTCTCTCCCTCTCTCTCTCTCTTTTTGGTTGTATTTATATTGCATGCACCCTCTTTGCATGGGGACACTTGTCCCTAAGAAGGAGACAAGTGTCTCCTTTGCCGAAGACACTTGGAGGCCATGCGGCTCCTCCTTCTCCCCCTCCATGCGCCGACATGGGCCGGGCTTATGGCCCACTTTAGGCCCATCTCACTTGGGCCTAAAGCCCAAACTTAAATGGCCCAAGTTTATTTTTAATAATACGTTTTAATTTTCATTTAAATAAACACCTAATTGCATAATAAAAAGGCCAAAAGACTTTGCAACATAGTTTAATAAAATCCAACTTATAAAATTCATGGCCAAAGACATAATTTCCTCATCAAATAAAATCCTTGGTCTCACATGGACATAGGATGCGTTTCCAACAACAATAATTATCCATTTATATAAATACCAGATTATTCTTATTCATTTGGCCATAAATCTTGAAATCATAATTTAATAAACTCCTACTTATAAAACACATGTCCGTGAGTTATTTTTGGGATGCCACAAATTTCGAATTTATCAAAAGTTGAGGAGGACCCTCGATTTCCCTAATCTCGTTTCAAGAGGCAACCCGTTTGTTAGTCGGAGGTTGCCCAGGGTTGCGTGACGATTGTTATAGATAAGACAGATTGGAGAACTGAAAGTTGAGGACATCTCAGTAGTCCAAGAATTTATAGATGTGTTGTCATAGGAATTGTTAGACCTGTCGTTAGAAAAAGAGATAGAACTTATGATGGAATTAGCACCCGGGACAGAGCCACTCTCTAAGGTTTCTTATCAGTTTTGTTGTCTGAATTCATAAGACTGAAGATGCAGATGTGAAGATTGATGAATGAGGAATTCATGCATATCAGTGCATCACTTTAGGGAACATCAATTTTGTGGAGAGAGAAAGAAAGATGGTTCGTTGCAATCATGCATCAACTATCGTCAACTCAATTAGGTGACGATCAAGGACAAGTGTCCATTGTAAGAGATCGACGAATTGGGTGACCAGACATCAAGAGTGTCGATGTTTTCAAGGATCGACTTGAGAACAAGATGTCGTCAGTTGAGAACCAAGAAGGAGGTTATACTGAAGACAACTTTTAGTACTTGATATGGTCTTTACGAGAGTATTGTAAGACCGTTTGGCCTGGTGAACACTCCAGCTACTGTCATGGATTTGGCAAACCGAGTGTGCAAGGAATATCTAGATCGGTTGTGCTCGTGTCTTTTAATGACATTCTAGTGCATTCGAGGAATGCTAAGGAGCACAAGAGACATCTGAGAATGGTGAAAGAATTTCCGTGGACCCGATGAAGACCGAAACAGTCATCAGTGAAATGAGATCTATAGTGATGTGTCATGCGGAGGACTGGGTGCGTACTGATGCGACATGATAAGATCATTGTATACGCATCCCGCTAGTTGAGACCTAATGAGTTGAATATGAGACAGTGTCATGAACCAAAACCTGGGCAGGACTAGGATGGTGCTATCTGGTATCACCCTAGAGGAAAGAAAGAAGTCACTGATACATTTTGTCCAGAGTCTTTAATGGTGCATATGCTGTCTAAAGTATAGAACTTACTTGAGAAAGTTCAAAATTTGATTTTCAAGTTTGAGGTAGGCCACCTTTCGAATTTTATGGCCACCCTCAGAACTGAACCAGAAGTTCAGTTTAGGATTAAGACATTTCAGTTAACAGACTGGGATGTTCAGAAAATCCTGCCAGAGAATACCGGTAAAGGAAAAGTTGATTTTTAGATTTTGAATGATGGAACGTTGTGATAGACTTAACCAATGAGTCAGAGGAATAATGACTCCAGTTGGGGTAGTGGTCGATAGACTGATGAAATTGGCTCACTTTATCGCCATATGGAATGATCTTGATTGATATAGGCATGCAAAAGTGTATATGTGTTAGACAGTTCGTCTGCAAGGAATATCAATGACGAACTTATGTCAAATCTAGAACCAAGGTTCCCAGTTTCAATAGAACAGTCAAATAGTTCTTTTTTGAAGCAAGACAGAGCAGAGTGTACAGAACTTCAGTTTGCTAAGATGAGATCAAAGAAACAAAGATCACAGGCCTAGAGTCAGTTCAACAGTCAATGATTGCAGTTGCTGTGATCATAAACAGATTAAAGATCACTCAAAGCTGCCGAAAATGTTGTATCATTGAGCATTGAAGGCCCTTAGAGTTCCAAATTGGTGATTACATCTTTCTGAAGGTGTTACCAATGAGGGATACCTTGCACTTCAGCAAGAAGGGGAAAAAACTGAAACCGAGGTACGTAGGTTCCTTTGAGATCCTGAAAAGAATCAAGATCCTAATGTATTGTCTTGCGTTGTCGCTGAGGTAGGCACAAGTGCATGACATCTTCCACGTGTTAAGGACATATGAGTCTGACCCGACCCACATGCTAAATCTTGAAGAATTAGACGTGGACGAAAAAGTGTCGTACGTGGAAAGCCCGGTTTAGATTGTAGTTCAAGACAAGCTATGTGTACCAAGATGGTCCCCTTGGTTAAAGTGGTTTGACAACACCACGGGACTGAAGAAGTAGTCGGGAAAAGTGAGACTCGTGAGACAACAATACCCCCACCTTTTTATTTAAGGATTGGTAAAGGTTTAAATTTCGAGGACGAAATTTTTATAAGAGGGGAAGAATTGTGACATCCCAGATTTCCGATCCTATCTTCTACTGAATAAATCGGGCATTTCATTGACGCGCCAATAGGACTGTTCGCAGAGCTGATCACTCTCGAGATAACTAGACTATATGGGGAAACCATTAAGGAATTTTAATGCAATAGATTTGAGAATTCGACTAGGAATTAGCTTCTCGACCGTATCCATCTTTAGAGATCATTATGGCATAGATATAAATCGATTCAAGATCAAAGAGAGGTTGGTCCAACTGAGATGTGTGGCTAATCATGGGTGACAAACTAAATTGGAAAATTCTCGTCGACCGGCACTAGATTGATTTCTCTATTGTTTTGGTACCCTGTGTCCGTATTCAATAATCGAGAGTCGCCAATGCATCGAGTGGGTTCATTGTGGCTCGAAGAAAATTGACATGGGTCATTTACACTAAAAATTTCTGAAAGTTACCCAAGAGCCCAGGTCATGCTAAAAATGTGTCGAGTGGAAATTAACCATGAATTCGAGTCCAAATTCAAAAATTGAAGATTTTTTCATGTCACAATAAATTCTAGGAACGTCGACTCAGTCTCGAGAAGATTTTTCAGAGATTCCGAGATTTTTACGAAAAATTGATTTCGGCGTCGCGGAAAAATAACGGAAATTGCACTGGCCAAATTTAAGGGAGTTTTGACTTTCAAGCCGAGCTTTTGGTGATGGGAACTTATGGAGATTTTGTGGGATTTTTCTTCGGGAAATTAGGACGTCGATTTGGAAAATTAAATGAAGAAATTGAGGCCAAAAGTGAAATTCGGATCCTAGGAAAAGGGCTGGAATTTTGGCTTCAATTTGATTAATTTTGGAAATTTCTTGATGGAAAGTAAATGGGAGACATTAAGATAATTATGTGAACTTTAGAGGGGACCAAGTATTTAAGTAATTGGATTAGATTGTTGACTTTTAACCCTTTTCTTATTCAAACTTCACGGGCAAGCCTTGCCGACCTCCCTATCCGCTGCTCCTTCTTTAATGTTTCTTCCCCATTGTTGGTCATTCTCTCTCTCCTTCGCAACTTTGGTCTTCTGCTTTACTTTTAAAATTTTCTTCCTCTCTTGGACGAGATACTGCGCTCTCCATTGTTTCCCTCCTTCGAACAGCCCATGTTCCACCAAATTTAGCCAATAAACAGCCACCCCTCTCCACTATTATTTGTCTCTCTGGTCAACATGCAAATTCACCGAGGATTTTGTTAACTGAAGCACACGTGGCCTCACGCTAGCAAACCACCGAAGCGTCGTCCACGCACTTCCCAGCTCTTGCTGAAGCCGCGCCAGCCCACTTCTCGGTCAGCTCCAGCAGCAGCAACGACTCCACGTGGTCTTCTCCAGCTCACGTGATTTCGGTCTCCTTCAACCGAAGCGGCAGTCTTCATGCTGTTGTCCTTTCGTCTCAGCCCAACAACAGCTTCAGCCGCACGTCTTCGTCTTTAGCAGCTCAGGCCAGTGTTCTTGTCTTCAGCCGTTGAGTTCAGTGAGGCCCACCTTCACAGCATCACAGCCCCGCAATTCCAGTCCATAAGCCTACAACAATTTGGCCCATGGTCCACCGAAGTTTGGCCCAAACTTCGACCCATGAATTCCAGCAACTTTGGCCCATGTTCAGCAGTCCAGTCTAGCCCAACTCAGCCATTTGAAGCCCATGTTCAGTCTAGGTTTAGCCCAATTTGAAGCTATAGTTCAGCCCAGCTCGAGGCTCACTTGAAGTCCAGGCCAAATCCAGAACACATCTCAGCTTGGGCTGAGATTTGTTGGGCCAAGTTTAGGCCCGGTCCAAGCCTGTGAGTGTCGTCGCGAGCCCAAGTTCGGCTGCCGTCGCGTCGCCGTTGCGGTGATCCGGTCTTCACTTTGCACAAGTGAGTTTTACTCACTAAACCCCCCTTAGTAGGCTAATGATGCTCAGGGGTTATTTAGATTTATTAAGTGCAATTAGATGGATAGATTATATTATAATAATTAAATTAGGAATTTACACGTGCATGTTAGGCAAATGGTTAGCGTACTTAGCAAGTAGACATGCTCTATTATTTATTGAACGAGTCTCGGTAATTTTCCAGGCTTGTCTTGGCTTCCAATTAGGCATTACGGGCCTAAATTGGATTTATTGCATTTATTTAATAATTTCCGAAATTATTAAATTAATTATTTATTTTTCACGAAATTAGGCTGGAATAATCGACAATCGAAATTTTATGTTGATCGTGATGATATTATCTGTTTGTTTATTTGAGCGTTAAATCGTGCTGAATTGATTTAAAGATGATTTTAGGATTTTATTCCTAAATTGATTAATTTTGGTAATTAATGGAAAAATTACCGAGCGTCAATTTACAGTGCCAAAAATATGTAATGAGCTATTGAAACTAGTGGGATGTTCAAAAAGGTGAAATTATGATATTTTGGTTAAGGCCGACCGTGTCCCCACATACGGCTATTTTATAGAGAACGATAAAAAAGGGAATTGATTGAATGGTCGGGATGATTTATTATATCAGCCTACAGGCGATATGTCAGCTTGGCAAGAGCAGTATACTAGTGTACTATATCGACCTATGGGTGCTATTTCAGCTTAGCGAGAGTAGTACACTTTATCAGCTTAGAGTGAGCATCATGGGTATACTATATCAGCCTACAGGTGATATGTCAACTTAGCGAGAGCAGTATACCGGAATACTATATCAGCTTGAGGGCCTCCATATATTAGCTTAGTGAGAGCAGTATACCTTAACCTTATCAGCTTAGTGCAAGCTATACTATATATATATATATATATATATATATATATATCAGCTTAGAGTGAGCAATCCTGGACTATGGTCGGACTTATAGATAATATTAATTGTACCGACCGAGGGAAAGGTCGTGGTGACATGTAATCAATTAGGTCGATTGATCAATGATTTGATCTGATGCTGTGAATTGATGTGGTTCCTGTATATATGATATATATTGACTTGCAGAAAGGAACTGAGGTCAAGGTAAGTCCTCTAACTTGTGTTGTGCTTAGACAGCTTTCAGGGCATATTGGCTTCCTAATAGGGTTTTAGGGAGTAGAACTTGCTGAGACATTATCTCATTGGTTATTGAATAGTCATTTTCAGGTCCTTAGATGTCGTTGGTGAAGGACCAGAGGCCCGAAGAGTAAAAGGTGAAGCCTGAAGAAATGACAGTCCTGTCTGACTAGCTAGTCATAGGACAAGCCTCTTTTGATGGAAGTTGATTCCTTTCTGCAAACTTTGTTTTAGGAACTTGTGGTTTAGAACAAGACTTAACAAATCAACTTGTATATATTTGCACTGTGATTTGCAATGTATATAAGTGTGATTGTTTTTAAAGTTGAAATTTGAAATCCTACTTTCCTATCACATTGCTTTATTGTCTGGGGATTCTATATGCTTCCGCATGCGTATTAAAATGAAAGGGTTGGCGATGCATCTTGGGACGTCACTATTTAATCGACCAGGTAAGGGATTGGCGCGCGCTGGAGGATCGGGGTGTAACATATATTATTCGGTAGCAATTGCTGGGTCCGTCTTCGGCATAATTGTTACTGCTTCAGTCTCGATCATGATGAGGTGTAGAATCATAAAGAGCATCTTTAGATGAAATGGAGGAGAGCTCTTGAAACAACGTAGAGTTCAAATCTTCACGGAGGCAGAGCTAGCAAAAGCAACCAACAACTATAATGACGGTAATAAGCTCAGCAATGACCATTCTAGTCCCGTCCATAAAGGGACAATAGTGGGGGAGACTATGGTCGTGGTCAAGAAGCCTAAAGATGAACACAAGTCTAAAATAAGGGGAGATTTCCAACATGAACTTGAATTTCTGATGAAAAGAAGCCACAAAAATATGGTGAAGCTCAAAGGCATATGTTTGGAGACTGGAATACCATTATTGGTATATGAATATATACCGAATGGCACCCCTTCCAACACATCCATCAGAATACGTCGACCATCTTAAAATCGTGGGAAGATCGCTTCTAAATGGCTACCCAAGCTACTCATGCACTCAATTATATGCACTCCAATGCAGAACCCCCAATCGTTCATGGCAACATCAAGTCGGTGAACACGCTTCTAGATCAAAACTATTTCGTAAAAATATATGATATTGGAACTTCGATACTCATGTCACCAGAGTATAGACATATCATAGTCACTCAGAAAAAAGACTCGTTGGGCTACCTTGATCCATAAAATATTTAATCCCCAATATGCTAACAACTCAAAGTGATGTATATAGTTTTAGAGTGGTCCTAGTGGAGTTACTCATGAGAAAGAAACTTTATGAGTCCAGAAAGTCGACCAATACCATCCATAGTTTCATCTCTTTTGTGAAGAGTGATACATTCTCTGATGTCATAGACTTTGAGGGCGCATGTGCAGATGAAATAAAGAGAGTACGAAGCGTAGCTAAGATTGCAGTGAGTTGGTTGGACTAAAGCAGTGCAAACAGGCCGGCAATGAGGGAAGTGGCTCAGCAACTCAACGATATTAAAACGAGCTTCGCAGTTGAAGGAGAGAATGAAGACCCTGAAGGCAAAGGGGATGAAGAAAAACCCACCAGTAACAACCCTAGGTCGATAGCTAAGGTATCAACTACTGGTGAGGCGGGCCAAGAGGAGACGTCAAGCTGTCTTTCCTGTCTAGGAATGGATTTAGCTTCTTCTTGCATTTGATCCTTTATTACTATAGTGACATGTCTTTCAATTTGTCCGTAAGGACTTTTTGGGTTGAATTGTGTGCTTTGAATTTATGTTATGTGTGCCATTTGCTTTTGGACTTTATATTTGTGGAAGCATCTTTGCAAGAATTGTGAGAATCTAATGGAATATATGCAAAGTTGTGCATTGAAGTGGACTTATAGGAGGCTGACATATATGGCCTTCAACATTATCATATAATCTCTCTTCCAGCTCATCTTTTCTTCTTTTTTCATAATGTCCTTAGATTATTCTAGTTGATTGAATAGGAACGAAGGGTTTTTGAGGATCACAAGATCAAGGAAGAAGAATCAGAGAACTTACTTGATGATAACTTTATCGTGGGCTTAGAATATTAATAAAAAAATCGCAACATGAAATTGGTATAACTTAAGATTTCCCTCCTTTTTTTCATCTGGTGAAAAATAAAAATATTCGAGCTTTTTTCACTCAAATTTTCATCAGTGCCATCTTCCCCACTCTCCCAAACATAGCATTACTAACGACGAAATGAATACTATGAAAAACAAATAGTACCTTGTAAAAAAAGTAAAATATGGAATGAAAATTAACAAAAATTAAAGAGAAAAGATTAGTGGGAATAACTTATTTTCGCTTTTATTTTATGAATGGAGTGCATAACCTCCAGCGTCCAGTGATGAGTGAAAAATATGATGCTGGCGTAAAAGAATAACAAATGGCTAATTAAAATATTAACACCTGACTAACAGTCAAATTAATTATAGAAAGCTAAAATTAGTATAAACGCCCCAAATGAAAGACAAAACAAAAGTAAATGCGAGAAACCTCATTAAGTGGGTGGAGGGGGTGTTGGGGGAAAGAAGGGGGTGGGAAGATCATCGTGAGTGGTGCTCGGTTCCCTTTTATTAAGGAGAAGACATTCAAGAGAGGCAATTAATGGTGAAAATACACGAAAATTGTGAAATGGTTCTTAGTGACATGCTGATTAATTGACAATTGATATTCAAAGCAACATAAAAAAGTACCCAAAAAAAAAGTTTCAAACCTATTGTAGTTGTGCCAATTTAGTCATAAACATTTTTAAATTTTGCTAATTGAGTAAATCCGGCCAAATACTACTGAAAATTGCTAACATATATGCAGGCCATTCTACATGGCACAATCGGCACGACGTAGACTTAAACGACCGGCTAGAGACAAGAGCCGATGACTTGCTATCACTAGGCTAGCAAGGCGAACCTCGCCCAACCATGGTAAGGCTCGAGACCAGCTAGAGGAAGAAGGGAAGAAAAAAGAATGAGAAAGAAAAAAAAAGAGACAGAAAATATATGAATAAATAAATAGAACAAATATTAAAATATTATTAAAAATTACCAACATCAGCACTGGTTGTATCACGTAAGACAACTGGTGTCCACATTAACGATTTCCTATTAAATTTAACCATATGGACTAAAATGACACAAAGACAAGGTTTAAGACTCAATTAACCACAATTGCAATAAGTTTATAACTTTTTTGGTAATTTTCCATTACCAAAATAGTGATGGGAATTGTTGTATTTGATATTCGCAGATCTCTCGAGTAAATGCCTGTCCTGCTTGATAAATTTGACGCTCAAAAGTAGTTGGGATAAATGCTCATCCTATTTGGTGAGTTTGATACAAGCAGCTGGGAAAAGATATAAAAACATTTCATATTCAATGACCACCTTTTCCTCGTAGCCCAAAACAACAATAAAAAGAATTGGACATTCCCCTCAAAATCACTCTCATAGGGTTAAAATCGAAAAGAAAGCAGAGAACTTGGCATTGTCAATTTGAAAAGCTTAAGACGTGCCAATGGATTCGGTGCATGACTAGGCATATTATACGGACAAATCCAGCATCTCCAGAACTAATCAAGAAAACAATTCGCGATAAAGTTCCTATCTGCGAACCCACCCAAATGTCTAGGTGCGACACAATCTTTCAAAACTCGGACGCAAGGTTGAGTAGAATCCACAACACACAAACATCGTGATCGACTTTTTGCGCCGTATTAGTATGCGACCGATCTATAAAATGAATAAGGACATCCTGGAATCTCCATCTTCCCAGGCAGCCCTAATCACGTCTAATCTTCGACACTGTCAGACATTTCACAATTAAAGGACATAGGCTCTAAACTTCGTTGCCTCAGGATGCCAGAACAGAGGTAATTTTCCAAACTAAGTCCAGTGCAGTAAAGAATGCAGATACGTGCAGTCCAAAGTCCCAACGACCATTTCGCGTCTTGTTCTCAATTGCAAAAGAATAAGCAAAGATACAGAAGCACCAAACATCCTAACCGAGCGCCCAAACGAAGTCAGGAGCCATCGAGATACAGTGATGACCAAACAAGCCAGGAGGAAGTACAGCATATTGCAAGATATACCCCGAACATATATTTTCAACTAACAAAATAATACAATAATCTCAACAGCCCTAAGGAGTCGTGATCAACTTTACAGTTAAAACAAACTCAGTTACTCGTCCAGAGTCGGTATCGCTCGCTTAGCACCCATGAGTCAAAGAAATCAGAAACCAAAAACCCAAAAAGGAATGCAATGGTAATAACAAACATATCACTTACACATAAGTATTTCCTCTATGATAAAGAATTTTCTAGCTCATCCCCGTTTTGCAGACATCCTCGATTTCGGCATTAGTTTCTTCCCACGGCAATGTGCATCTTCTCCGGCTTTAGTCGTAATTCGCCCAACATCTTTCCTCTCATCTCATTCCCAAATTACTCTCATGCTGCGGTACACAGAGATTTTAACCGGTTCCTATGCCTAAGTATTTGTTGGATGTATACCTTAAAGCTACGATATAATAGTTACATGTTAGGGATTTTAATTGTACTAGCATTATTATTATTTAATTAATAGCACTGGCGTATTCATTCATTGTCCAATTATTTTATATTTATGAATGATTTCATAAGATCAGTTACAACTAGACCTATTCTTGAGACGTCAAGAATATATGTGATAGGTTCATAGTTATGCCGAATCTTTAAACCGTTCCTGATCAATGGATTATTGAGTGGATATTTATAATCCTATTGAGATCGGTGTGTTCTTAACTTCACCATTAAGTATTGGATAATTAAGGGAATGATGAGTTGCATGTCATTGGGTATTATGATGCCCGAGTTAGAACACGGGTATTTGTATTAGACAAGTTCACTGAACGTGACGCATATGGAACAATTAGCAACATGGAAGCTTTTAGCGTGGTCGATGTATAATTGTTCATCATTTGGTCTTGTGTAAATAATCATTAGACCTAAGGCACAGTGTTAACTTGTGTATCGAACAACTATGGTTCACGGGTGCACATAATGCCGGGTTGTTGATCCAACTTTATACCTGATGATCATAGTTTGTTCATATATGAAGTTGCACGTGTACGCAATATGGAATCTGTCTCCTTGTTACATGCAAGGTATAATAATGATGTCCTATGCGATCTAATTATGACACTGCATTGAAATCCTCAGCCGGGGTTGTAACCGAGAATAAATTTTTTATGTCTCAAATAAAATGCATGTCAATTAGATTTGTGCATATGATCGAATTGGTGACTTGACAAATATTCCATCGTCTTTGTTTGATCGGGACATAGTAAGACAGAGGGATTGAATTACACTGTAGCCAAAACTGACAGGTTCATTATGTTCTTAAAACATTCACACTATTTGGGTAGCCATGACATATCTAGCATGGCTTATAGCACCTAAAGATTAATTGGGACAATTAATTCTTTTGGGAGTACTAATGTATTAGTATAAGTCTTACTACCAACTTAGTGATGAATCTAGGGATGTCACACACCATCAACAATTAGGGTAACGTGGAACAAGAGAGAAATAATGTTGCAAATGCGTTTGCAATTACTACAATCGAATTGTGTCGACTTGAAATTAAATTAAATGAGATTTAATTTAATTTGTATTATAGTCACAAGCCTATTTGCATATGATGCACATACATGCCCAAAGTGAATATATGTTAATGCATTCCAAATGTACATATAAAGATTATGTTCTTTTTATTTTTAAGGGGATTGATTAATTATTTATTTATTCATTTAATTAATTAATTAATCAATGATATGCGTGTTTCCTTTTATTAATAATAACTAATAAAAAAAATATGTAAAGCTTCGTGCACATGCAGGCTTGCACGTTTGCTTCATGCATGAATGGGCTGACCATTTATGCACGAAGCAATCATGCATGATCGTGCACGATCAGCAACGGTTGCTGATTCGTGAAAGTTTTTTTTTTTTTAATGCTGCTTAAAGGAGAGAGAAGAGTGGGCTGCTGAAAATAGAGAGAAACATATGCGTGTTCTTGTTTTTTTTTTTTAGACACGAGAAAGAAGAGGATTTCTCTCGTTCGGGCCGTGACTAAAAACATCAAGGATACGGTGGATTGTCTCCACGAGATTGCTAGCATGATCATAGTGGTGATTATCTGAAAGTTCTCTCTTTTGAACTAGAGGTTCGACGTTTGTGAGACTCGAATTGAAGAACATCTGAACCAATTCTTTTAAAGCGCGCTTCGAGAGATAATTCGTTTAACTCCATTTTTATATTTAGATTTTTTATTAAAATGCACGGACGACGTGTGGCACCCCCCAACGACCCCCGATCCGTTAGGGTCGCCACATATCACCAACTTTCTCTCAACCTGAAAGTCTGATACCAAAGGATTCGATAAATCCAAGAGTTCTGGGGGTCTATATCCTTTCCATTGGTCTCTGCGCAAAATATGGTGGAAGCATATCCAACAACTCCCTTCCCTATACTTAGAAAACGATGCACACAAACCAAATATTTTGTAAGTTAAAGCCGAACACATTTATTTACATAGCCAAATGGACATCATTCGTCGGTACACCAAAATGCCATGGTTTTCTATACTTGGCTACTTTTCAAAAGACACCCGACGTTTCTAGCAATTATCTACATGAGTCCATCAACTAGTGTTGGTGTCCGAAAATTCCTTCCTCTGCTGTCCTCCCCATCGTGGTCACTCCACACCACTCGATTCCCCGTCATCGTCTTCTGATGGTGGTGGCAGTGGCCCTAGAGTACGTCCATTCCTCCGGACATACAAGATGACAAACTCCTGATGCACGGGACCCAAGGGTAGGCCAATGTCGATGGTCAATATCACCCTCACCAAGATGAATGTCAGTCCAAGCGAATCGTGATAGTGATACTCCGACTGTTCCCACTGCAAATCGATAGGGATGCCATAGAAAGTATAGGGAGGTGCAGGTAGCAGAGGCATCTTGTCTAGTCTGAAATGTTAGTCCCCAAACGGGGTGAGTACAACCACACAGCAGCAAAAGATCCACTAAACTATATCGTGCAAAACTATTACTATCTAGTTTCATGCGAAATAGACAAAACATGTTATCAAGGAATGAGTATGCATCAAATCCATAAAACTCTTTAATGTAATGACCAATGTGGTTCCAACAAACAAGATGCATCATGTTCAGTCACACAAGTCTCGATCATAGGGCCAAACTGTTATGACACGTCCCATTCCATGCCATACAACTTAGTCTCATAACTAGACCACACTCACACTTAGTAGAACCATTAGTTTTAACATTCAAAAGGTTTTATCCCCCCAGAGGACCATTGTTTGCGTCCTTCTGGGATTTTGCACACAACCTGGCGTCGCGAAAGCCTCTGGGCATGTATTCATAATACAACCAGGCATCTAGAGTGTGTTGCGTTACACCTCCAGGCATCTCGCATCTCACCTGGCATCACGAGAAATCGCCAGGGCGCGCCATGGAAATGGTTACCCCTACCCTCCGGATTTACGTACCGACATACTACCGGGCATCCCGATGCTCCCGAGGAAAACCTTTGGGGCACTACGGACCCCAGGAATCCACAAGGCATCGACTCATTCGATCCTCTAGGCCTCCTGACTCCCGGGGCATTGTTGACCTGAGGGTCCAACGGCAGCAATTAACATTTTAATATCAAAAACAATTTCCAATGCAATTACGTTGAATGTCCCATGAGTCTTCATCAAATTTCAATATTGAATGATCTGCTGAACGCCAGTACCATCTAGTCAAATGATAAATCAAGATGCACTCACCCTTGAGATAAATTAAGCAAATTCGGCATAAAACAGTCCAAAAATCAGAATGCACAGTTTTAGTAAAAATTTTGGTATAACCCCTAAACGAGCTCATAAAATTCTAAAATTTTGGTATGTTATAGATGAGATCTAAAGGAAAGAATTTCATGAAAGACACTAAGCCAGATTTGTTGTGTATAAAGAGCAGTAATTCACACAACTCAGCCCTAGATTTCCTATATCACGGAATTTACACACTAGCAGAAAAGCACCCTTCATTAACAAAAACTTATGCCACTATATGGATTTCGGAAAATCTGACCAAAAACATATGTTATAGTTTAAACAATCCCTCACGACATTCATGAAGAAGTTGGGACCAAAATCGCACTAGGACTATCCCTAGAAAATTTACAAAATTGCGGAGTTGCACTTGATCAAATTTGAACACCACGGATTCAATAGGATCCCGCGCCTATAACACGGCTATTTCATTTCAAAGTTTCACCACAGATTTCTCTTTCCATCATAGTTCAAATAAAATCAGAATGTATAGAGATCTCTAAAGCTTTTCCTCAATTCCTTAATCCTACTCTCCTACAATCACTCAAATTCCAGCATTCAAATTTGGACATCTTCAAGTCCACTTGCACTACTTCAGATAATAACAGCTTTGCATTACATAGGTTAGTAGACTTTTACTTGCCTTAAGTCCTACGACGTTGACGGCAAGAAATCAGGGAGCTCACGGGTCACAGACGCGACTCAGTTGAGACGGCTGGATCAGCGCGGCAGTGGACGGCGGCTGTGCGTGCGCGGCAAAGGGAACAGCCCCTTTCTTCCCCTCGCTGCTCACTCTCTCGGTTCCTCTCTATTCTCTATCTCGGTTTCTCTCTTCTCGCTTGCCGCTCTCTCTCTCTTTCTCTCCCTCGGTTTTGCTATTCCCATCACTGGTTTTGTTGACAAAAACCAGTCAACAAAAGGAAAGCTTCGGCAGCAGAAGGAGGCGAGCACAGGTGGAGGGAACGTGGCTGTCTTTTACCGCTCCATCCATTGACTAATTTAGTCAATAAATGTTGGTTCGGTGGCGGCAAGAGAAGGAGGCACGGGTGGGCAGGCGTGTCGCGCTCGAAGCAATCGGAGGAACAGCAATTGGGGACGTGGTTTCTGCATGCATGCTGGGCTCTCTCTCTCCGCTGGCCACCGAAGAGGGAGAGAGAAGTCGTGGCTGCCGCGGTCGAAGTCCTCTAGCGGACGTCCAAAAGCGTAGCTCCTAGCCAGTTGACTAATTAAGTCAATAAGAAGGCTTCGTGGCAGCAGTTGCATGCTTTACTTCTTCATTTGCTGTTCGAGGGTGATGGAGCAACGTGGCTGCGGCTTCGTGAGTCAACCCCCATCCAATTTTGTTGACTCTTGCTAGACGTGTGCATGGAGAATGCATGGGCTCTTCACAAAGGAGAATAAATGTACGTGAAATTGTAGGGTGAAATCTTCAGCATCTTTCTTCGAAATCCTCACGTACACACAGGGTCGGAAGTAACCATGATCATTGCGTACTACGGGCCTTCGGCTTGGTCAATTTGCGAGGTTGCTCGGGACTAATATCGGACGTGTGCATGGCCGTGCATGGGAAATTTCTCTCCGAAAGTTGATGTTTCGGAACGACGGCTGGTGATGAAACGATGGCCTAATGCTATACCTACGATGACGATGAATATAGTGTCCGCAAATGATGCCAATGACGCAATCTGTTGACACTCCCGTCGACCCATGATGAGCCGTTACTTTTTCGAGGTCTGACGAAGACCCGGATGCCACACAATGCCTTCGAAGAATGATATATAAAATAAATCATCTTTGTTTCTATTGTAATTTTTATTAATTTTACTTATACATGATTCATGAAACCCCAACAGCATTCTCTAGAACCACTAGGTCAGAGAAAACTTGGTACTTCTCACATCGCAACTTATTAAAAAGAGGGGTAGGCAAATTCAGATATGCCAAACCCTGCTTAATTTCTTGATGGAGATTTGAAACCTTGCGCTTACATAGTCATCTCGAAGTAGTTCCTCTCCAGATACAAATGCACGCTAGTCTGCCTTCTTATATACATTAGCTTCCTTTTGCTTCCTCTTATTTGTTAGTAGATGTACTCTCTAAATAGCACCATAGTGCAAATTTTCCCAAGAGAGCATTACAGCCAACCTTGTGTAAATTGATACAGGGCCAATGAAGCAGCCCATGCAAGGCCGGAAATCTTCTACCATATTTTGCTGCTGCTGCCGCTGTTGTACATCTCATGCACAAGCCCACACTTGACTAAGTCGGAAGAAAGTCGGCGGAAGACGACTTACCTATTTTGGATTCGTAATGAACAATTTACCCTGAAACGAACGTTGAATTGCGGATGAATGACGAACAATATTACTTTACGTTGGTCTGAATGGAGTCACGAGGAAAATATCCAATTTCCACAGCGTAAATGCCAATTGTTTTCATAAAAGAGAAATGGAACACCTTCTTTTTCTTTGATGGAAAGGGGAGAGAAAAGAGAACAATTTATTTCTAAATGTACGTTCTGCCAACCGTCCAAATGGTTATCTTCAGAAGTTTTTTATATAACTCCCTTATACCCTTTCAAATGATATCTTTCCATCATAATATATCAAGACAAAACGGTGCGTTCTAATTGCGCCCCATCATGAACGTATTAATAAAGTACACAGGCATGATGGCTAGACTCTTGCCCAACTGACGGCTGCAATTCCTCCATTTCACTTTTGATTATCACAGAAATTTGACTGTTCCTCCTGTCGGCAAGTTTACCGGACACAAGCTCATTGTAGGAGTGATTATTCTTCATTACAGCATAGGAATACGGCGACTGTCCATTGGAATCCAGAAGGGAGTTCCACTGTAACTTCTCTAACTGCCACTTTCTTCTTAATTCCCTTTTGTTTTGTACGCTAATTTGTACATTTTTTCTGATATTTCATTTACCAATGTAATTTGAGAGAACCACCACAAATGCATGTAAATTGGCGTTCTTGCACAGAGGTTAAATACCTCTTCCCCTCCACCATCTTGATTGTAATCTCCTTCCATCAACTTCTATTTTCCTCTTCCCTACTTATTGACCTTCATAAAATTTTGAAACTTTAAGAATAATTGCATCTTACCTTCTACCATTTGTGAAATACTTAATTTATCATAGAGGATAGTGCTAGTACACCTCATACGATCTTGCTTTCTATATTTTTTTGGGCCTAATTCCCTGGAAGAACTCCAAAATTTTAGGTTTATTCCTAATTATACCCCGAATTTTTTTTGTCTCAAAAAATATCTCAACTTTCACTTTAATCACAAATTTACCCTATTAACCCTCCGTTCAAATCCAACATGGCATTTCCACGTCAACATTAAATCTAAGTTGTCCACTTATGTGGATTTTTTGTCCAATTTCATCTCCTTCATATTTTTTTCTTCTTGATTCCTTGCAAACTCCATTAACGGATGCTTAAGTTCAAATCTGGGTCGCACCACGTCGGATTTGAATTGTGCGACCTTAGATCTGAGTCGCATGACCTCGAATGTGAGGTCCTGCACCTCAATCACACAACCTCCACTAATGGAGGTTGCCCGTAGGGCACAGTGTGAAGGAAACGATATGCGCCCTTCGAGCGGCGGTGGTTGTAGGGAAAGCTTGGGCTCATTTTATTATCACCCGGGCGCGTAATGGGTCTATAAAGCTTTGGGGATGGCTGAGCGAAGGTGGTGCCCGATCAAAATGGCTTCTTGAAGCTTGAAAAACCGGAATCGAAAATAGGGCTCTCGGCCGAAATGGCCAGAGATGATTCCGACGACTGCAACCATTGTGAACGTGTCGTCGAACGTCATGGCCTGGCGTCGGAGGTCTGGGTGGCGATGGATGAGCGCCAGCGCAGCTGTGACCGAGTGAGTCCACGCGAAGAGAACAGTGAACAGTGACGAGGCGTCTATGACAGCCATACACAGATAACGAAACGAAAGTGTTGTCCTTAATTTATGGGCCATTTTCTTGCAGTACAGCTTCCAACAGCTCTTTAGTCTTTTGCGCATATTAAGAGGACATCGGCCCTTCCATAATGTGGAAATGTAGTCTTGTACCTTTACAGGGTTACAAAGTCGTCACCAAGGCAAGATTTAATCCCAAATCCTTGGTATCGGAAGGATTTTACTTCTTGCAAAAATGCACTGAAGGACAAGTCTTTGACTGACCGTATAGTACAGTTGTGATTAATGAATTAGTGTCTCATCTGATTTATGGATGAGTGACTGTCTCTGCAGCTTCTGAAATCTCTTACTCGTCTTAGATAAAGCGATAATTTCATCTCGGGGCCACCATCGTTGAGTTTGTTGATGCTTGTGACTAGTATAGAGGATATAATCTACGGAGAGGGTTTGTTTTTTGACAATTACAAAAAGTTCAAAACTCTTCTGTTCAAATATCAGAAGCACTTAAAAAATATTGGAAACAACTCTCTCAAAAACACTGCTAAAAAAATTTACAATCGGCGACCGGCAAAGACGACCCTAAAAGCCTAAAAGCCTGTCCTTATCAATATTCTTTTTATATGAAGATGTTAATATCACTAAACCACATGCAATCCATGTGATCCAGATACTAATAAAAAGAATCAGGTAAATTACCGGAACCCTCTACAATTTCGGTATTTTAACGTTTAAGAAGCAAGTCCATGAGAAATCGTTTTATAATCAATGGAAAAATCTATATCTAAAATGAGCAATATGGCTTTCTATATTGAATTAGAAATCATTTTTTGGAATAGAACTTCACTATTGCAAGGTTGTTTCAATGTAATGGCGGTGAGGTACGGATATCCGAATCTCCTTAAGGTGATTAGTTCCTGCCAATGGTGCTCCGCAGATTCACGAACTATGCCTCCCAAGATACAACATATCGAACCTGTTTGAATTAGTACTATGCAAACACGACTCAGTCGAACCGCTCAATTGAACCAGCATACCCAGAAAAATCAAAAGAGTAGAAAAGTATATCAAAACTCTTTTGGAATCGAGTCGAAAAACAAAAGCTGTAATGAAGCTCTATGCTCTTTTCTATTTATAGTGCTTTTTAGTTCATGTACAGAAGAGATACATGAATTAAATAGACGCATGTATCCACGAAATTCATGAATCAAGAGATACGTGAATCCAAAGACACGTAAATTCAAGAGATTCGTGAACTCAATAAATACATGAACTAAAAGATACATAAATTTAGGAAATTCGTGAATTCAATAGATACGTGAATAGAAAAGTTTACGAAATTCATGAATTCAAGAAATTCGTGAACAGAAAAAAACATATCTTAATTTATTGGCTTTCATTGATTGATTAACCATAATTATAACAATGAACCAGCACACCCAGAAAATCAGAAGAGTAGAATAGTATATCAAACCTCTTTTGGAATTGAGTTGAAAAAGCACTGTATTGAAGCTCTATGCTCCTATCTATTTATAGGGTTTTTTAGTTCATGTACAGAAGAGATACATGAATTAAATAGACGCATGTATCCATGAAATTCATGAATCAAGAGATACGTGAATCCAAAAGATTCAAGAATCCAGAGACACATGAATTCAAGAGATTCGTGACTCAATAAATACATGAACTAAAATATACATGAATCTAGGAAATTCATGAATTCAAGAAATACGTGAACATAAAAGTTTAGGAAATTCATGAATTCAAGAGATACGTGAACAGAAAAGACGTATCTTAATTTATTGGCATTCATTGATCAATTAACCATAATTACAACAATCCACCACTGTGGCATCTGTATTTTGCCGACCTCGGAAAAATAACGATACATCACATATTGACGAAATTGTTATCGGAATTCGTCATCGGCACCGATTTTGGACCCCGTCGTATCATCGTTATTGTCGGCATCCACATTCGACCCCGTTTCATCGCCACTCGATGTCTCAGGATACTAACTTTCGGAGAAAAAGAAATTCTCCTTGAACGGCCATGCATTCACGTTACCCACCTCCCATGCATGTTCGTGGAAAAATTCCATGTAGCTGGTCAACGATTGGAAGGAGTCTTGACCGAACAGCTACGTAGCCCTTCTTCGGTGGGCAGCAAATGGAAGAATTATGGCCATCAACCCACGGCCACGTCGCCTCTCCATCATGCGGGTCAACAAATGAAGGGGAAGTTGACCCATGCAGCCAACCAAGGAGCGCCACCCATCCACCGAATGCAAGCCACGTTTCTCTCTCCCTCTTCGATGGCCAGTGGAGAGAGCGTCCGGGACAGCATGCAAGCCACGTTCCCACCCACCTATCCACTGTAGCTTCAGCCACCTAAAATCCTGCATGCAAGAAATTAATTAACCAATTAATCAAAGGAACAAAAAGGAAATTCGGAATAGAGGAGTAGAGAGAGAGTAAACCAAGTAGAGCTGTGAGCAGAGAGAGAGAGAGTGGTCGAGAGAGGGCTGTGAGTGAGAGAAGTGCGAGCAGTGAGCGGTCCGAGCATGTGAGGGTAGAGAAGGAAGACCGCCCTCCGCCCGTGCCCGTGATCAAGCTACCGCCGTTGACACCGCTGATCCCTGTCGCCGATTGAGTCAAGCCAAGACCCCGAGCCCCTGTTTTTTCTTGTAATCAAGTAGGAAGACTTGAGGCAAGTGAAGTCCATTGATCTACACGATGCTTGCTGTGGTTGTGTGTGAAGTGTAATAGATTTTGGAGATGTTGGATGTTGGAAATTCGAAAGGATAGAAGTAGTTCCTTAGGACTAGTAAACTGTTTCATGGAAAAATAGCTTGACCTTGCGAATTTGTTATTAAAATTGTGCAATAGTGATGTTTGAAGTTTTATGGCTGTGATGCATGGACCATTGCGATTTATACGAAATTTTCTTGACTTGGTGTTCTTCATAAAAACCTTTTTCTCTAGATCTCGTTTATAACATGTTAAATTTTTTGAATTTATTAAGATTGTTTACTAATTTTTCCAGAATTTCAATTAGAGGAGTGCATTCTGTTTTATCCGAAAACTATTTTATTTCAAGAACAATTAAATTGCTCTATGAGTTGTGATGCCTTGGGTCGTCATTTATACAATGGATGCAGTGACATTTAGCACATCATATGACATCAAAAATGAAATTGATGAGGCTTTGTAAACTCATTGGAACTTATGATTGTATTGCATCAAATGTTATTTTCAAAGTGAGACATATATGTATATATTGTGATGTTGATGATACCATGGGACAGTTGAGTCGACGATGCCCTGGGAGTGTCGAGATGCCCATAGATGTGTGCAGGATGCCCGGAGGTGTGTGCCGGAGGCCTCGCGATGCCAGTTGAGGTGCGAGATGCCCGGAGGTGTGTGCCGGATGCCCGCAGGTGTGTACCGAAGGTCTCACGATGCCAGGTTGGGTGCGAGACCCGGAGGGATGCAAATACTAGTCCCCGGGGAAAATGAGATCCTTTTGAATATCAAAGTGGGAAATGAAACATGCGCATGCGTGTTCATATGGCATGGTACATAAATTGTCTATTAATTTGAGTTGGTACTATTTGGCATTGGAAATGTGGTCATTAAGGCATTGAATGGATCTTATGGAGATATATGCATGATTGCATGGATGATATGTGCATTTCACACGGAATCTTGGTTGTCTTGTTTGTTGCATTATGTAGTTTGATGGATCTTTTACTGCTGAATAGTTGTACTCACCCCTTTTGGGGACTAACATTTCAGACTAGATAAGATGCCTCTGCTATCACCGCCATTAGCAGATGGACCGAGTGGTTGGATATGACTGCGAGGAGGAGAACAGCAAACGAATGAACTTTTGGACGCCGACACTAATCGATGGACTTTAAGTATACGAATGTTGGAAAAGATGTCGGTTATCTTTTGAGAATAACCGGGTATAGAAAACCTTGGCATTTTGATGTACCGACTAATGATGTCCATCAAGTTATGTAAATAAAAGTGTTCGGCTCTAACCTATAAATGTTTAGTTGGTGTGCATCGTTTTAATTTGTGAAAGGGGAGATGATGGATGTGCTTCCGCCATATTTCTGCGTAGGGACCTATGGAAAGGATATAAACCCCCAGGATTCATGGACTTATTAAATTTCTATGGTATTAGAGTGATATATTATCAGGTCAAGAGAAAGGCAAGTGGACTGTGGCGACCCTAGCGGATTGGGGGCCGTCGAGGGGTGCCACATCCACATCAATGGATCAACAAAACATTTTTGACTCGAAGGAATCTGAGCATGCCTATTGAAATACACTGCATCAAGATAGGTAGCTTTCGCTTTGAACCTTCTTTAGTGAAAGCTTATCGGACTTACTTAACTAGTCGATGGACTAAGCCTTGAATCGGCAGTTGTTTGTGTAAGCCTAGACAATAAACCTCACATAGAGTATTTCCAATTCAAGATCGGTTCTCAAATGTGTTCATTCTTTCGGCCATGAACCTCTCGGGATTCATGCGTGCTTTAGAAAATTTAGCCTTTAAAGATTTTCATAAAGTCGGCCAGCTCCATGCATATAGGTGCATTCCTACTAAAGATATCCTACCATATCTTACTTGAATGTCACATTCCAAGTTATAGCATAGCGTACTCTTAATAACACTATAGGGAAGCACTGTTGCATCATAGGAATGGGAGACAGTGCTTACACTAGAGTTTCTAGAATTTGTGCTGTCCTATTGAACCTAGACCATGGGATCTCTGATCGCATAGGTTAGGTTTCCACCCTAGAATCTCTTTATTGGGTTAAGGCCCTTAAACTCATTCCCCTTGATGCGCAGTTTATCTGCTCTCTTGATAAACCTTTTGTTAGCGAATCCGCAATATTTTCCTTTGACTTTACAAAATCTAAAGAAATGATTCCATTTGAGAGCAACTGTCTTATGGTATTGTGTCTATGACGAATGTGTCTAGACTTACTATTATAAATCACATTATGTGCCCTTGCAATTGCCACTTGATTGTCACAGTGAATGCAAATTGCAAGCATAGGTTTTGGCCACACTGGAACATCTTCTAAAAAATGTTGAAGCCATTATGCTTCTTCAGCAGCTTTATCCAAAGCAACAAACTCCGATTCCATCGTAGAACGCATTATTAGAGTTTGTTTAGAGGATTTCCATGACACTGTGACACCTCCTAGCATGAATACATATCCGCTAGTCGATTTCGATTAATCAGAATCTGAAATCCAGTTAGCATCACAATAACCTTCCAAAACAATTGGATATTTGTCATATTGTAGAACATAGTCTTTTGTCATTTTCAAATATCCTAATACTCTCATCAGAGCATTCCAGTGCTTGTTGTGACATCCTAATTTTCAGGTTCTGATTTCGATTGGATAAGTTAGGCTTTTCATCGACGCGCCTATAGTTCTTTTCTCTAAGATGGCCACTCACGAGATAACTAGCCTATCAGGTGAATCTGTTAAGGAATATAAACACAATAGACTTGAGAATTCAACTAGGAATCGACTGCTCAACCGTGCTAGTCTACAAGGGTCATTACGGCACGGAGTTAAAAATCGATCGAAACTAGAGATAAGCCGAGTCAATTGAGATACGTGATCAAGTGTGGGTGATTCCACCTGATGGCAAAATTCCGTCAATCAGCACTAGACTGATTTTTTTGTCGGTTTAGCATCCTATGTCTGTATTTGAAACCTTGAGATTTTCACGACAACCGAAAGTCACCAATGTGTCGAATATGTACGTTGTGGTTAAAAAATAATTGACCACGGGTCAATTGCACTAAAAATTCTAAAAGTTACCCTGTAAGTTAGGTCACGCTAAAATCACGTCGATTGGAATTAACTGCGAATTTGAACCCGATTTCAGAAATTGAAAGTTTTATCATGTCATGATTTATTTTAGGAATGTCAACTCATCTCTCGATGAATTTTCGGCGAGTTCGGGATTTTTATGAACAATCAATTCAAACGATTCGGAAAAGAACAGAAATTCGGATTGGTCAAATTGAAGAGATTTTTGGCCTCCTTTGTGAACTACATGGCAAAGGGATGTTATGGAAATTGTGTGGGTTCCTTCCTCAGAAAAATTGGACATCAAATTGAAGAAATTGAAGTCCAATTGAGTGAAATTCGTAGGCTTGAGGAGCTGTCACATTTTGGTCTTTATGTGGACTTCAATTGGGACAAGTTAGTGTGGAAATTGGCCTTGGATGACCAATTGATAATATTGTGTGAAGTTGAGCTAAAGATAAGGATGAATTAATCATTGTTCAAGATATTTTTGTTGACTTCAAAACCCCCCCATTCGTAGCCCCCCTCACGCACGTCTCTCCCTCTCTATTTCTTCTTCGGTCACTCTCTCTCTCTCTCTCTCTCTCTCTCTCTCTCTCTCACGTCTTTCCCCATCCAACAATCCATGCAGCTTGGTCTTCTTTTGCTTTTCTCCCTTTGACTTTTTGGGACTCATTCTTATCCTCTCTCTCTCTCTCTCTCTCTCTCTCTCTCTCTCTCGCATTTCCCCCTCCCCTCTCTCGGCTGACCTCCCCACTTAGCTGTCTTCTCTTTCATTTTTTTCTGTTTTTTCCTTTGTTCCTTTAGTTTGGTCGAAGACTCTTGCTCCTCACGTTCTCTCTCTCCACCAATTCTCTTCATCCGCAATGCCCCCCGCGGCTCAACCTCCTCCGGTCAACCCTAGCATTTCCTCAATGTAGCAGCTCCACTTTCAACAACGTCCCGCAAGCTCCCTCTACCGAAATCATGGGCTTCGTCTGCTCGAAGCCACCGCCTGCCGTACCTCACGGCTGGGTTAGTGAGCTTCAGCCCGTTGCGCCGAGCCCGCACCTCCACCCGCGGCCGCCAAAACCAACCCAAACCACACCTAAACACCCGCCGTTTTCATCTCCTCAAAACCCAAGTAGCTCAATCAGCCCAAACGTGGGCTTGTGTAGCCGATTTCAGCCCGGTCCAAGCTCCCATTAGCGTCGCTGCCGGAGTTTATCGCCCGTCTCCACATCGCCATTGCCATGGACTCACCGACCCATAAATCTAGTAAGTTTACTCACTAATCTCCGCTTATGGAGTTAATTATGCTTAAGAGTTGATTAATTAGTTAAGTAGGGATTAGGTGGATAGTTAGAATAGATTAGTGATTTAATTAATCGTTATTGCATGTTAGGTGGTTAGAGTAGTGTAATTAGGTACTAGATAAGCTGTAGTATTTATCTAGATAGGTTCGGAATTTTTTCAGACCCATTTCGATATTTAATTAGGCTTTTCCAGCCTAAGTTGCATTTATTGGCATTTATTAATTAATTTTCGTAATTATTTAATTAATTATTATTTTCCGAAAATTAGACCGAGATAGTTGGTGACCGGAATTTCGTGCTGAGTGTAATGGTGTGGTTGGTTTATTTAATTGGGTGCTAATTGGTGCAATTTGAGTGTGAATTGTAATTTTAGGGATTTATCCCAAAATTTAATAAATTTGGTATTTAATTAGAAAATACCGGACGCCAGTTTATAGCGCCAAAAATGTGTTTATGGACTATTGGAATTAGTAGGATTTTCAAAAGGGCAAATATTGTATTTTGGCTAAGGCGTACTCACACACGATTATTTTTATTAGGAATGATAAAATGGTGACATTCTCAGATGGTGAGAAGCCAATGGGCTTTAATATGTCAGCTTAGCGTGAGTAGTATACTTTATTAGCTTAGAGTGAGCATCATAGGTATACTATATCAGCCCGAGGGCTTTGATATGTCAGCTTAGAGTGAGCAGTATACCTTAGCAGCTTCTAGTGAGCATTATCAGTATATTATATCAGCCTCAAGGCTTTGATTTGTCAGCTTAGTGCGAGCAGTACACTTTATCAACTTAGACTGAGCTATACTATCTATCTTCAGCTTAGAGTGAGTAGTCCTTGATGTGATCGGACTTTATAAATAGTATTGAATGGGTTGACCGAGAGTTGGTCTTGATGACATGGAATCAACTATATCGATTGATCGATGGCTCAATCTGACCTGATGATTTGATTTATCGATGTGATTTGTTGAATATATGAATTGTACTGACTTGCAGGAAGGAGCCGAGGCAAAGGTAAGTCCTCTGACTCGTGCTTGTGCTTAGGTAGCCCTTAGGGCATATTTCCTTCCTAGTCGGGACTTAAGGGGTGAACTTACTGAGATATTGTCTCACCCCATTGTGAGACAACTTTTTCGGGTCCTCAATGTGAGGAACCTAGAGCTTAAGGCGGAAGGGTCAGGAGCATGAATGGCCCAGAAGTTCTTTTTGAAGATAAACTTCCACTTAGACCCTAGAGTTGGCCTCTATTTGTAAACCAGATTGTGGTTTTAATAATGTGTTAATTTGAAATTTGTTGTCATGCTTTTCTATCCCACGTTTGTTATTGTCAAGGGATTAGTAATTCGCTTCCGCATGTGCATTAAAAAAAAAAAAATGGGTTGGCAACGCGTCCTGGGACATCGCAATTTAATCGACTACTAAGGGATGGGCATGTGCTTAGAGGATCGAGGCGTGACATTCGTGACCTGGGTTACTGGTATATCTACTAAGTTTGCTTACTGAAAATGCAATATTTGGTCTAGTGCAATTCATGATATACATGATGCTGCCGATTACATGAGAGTATTCCAGCTGTTTGATACTATTTCCAATGTTCTTTCTTAAAGTTAGGTTTGGAAGAAAATGATTGTTTGCATCTTTAATGCCGAATCCTTTGAATCTCTCAATTACCTTTTCAATGTAATAAGATTGTGTTAAACCTAAGCCATCACAATTCCTTAGAATTGTGATGCCGAGTATAACATCCGCTACACCTAAATCTTTCATCTCAAAGTTCTTCTTGTGAATGGTTTTGGAGATTCTGATGACCTCAGTGTTATCTCCAAGAATTAGTAAGTCATCAACATATAGACAAATAAGTACATATCCAACTGTTGTGGATTTAGTGTACACACATTTGTCACACTCATTGATTCTATATCCATTTTGAATCATTACCCAGTCAAATTTCTCATGCCATTGCTTGGGTGCTTGTTTGAGTCCATACAATGATTTGACAAGTCTACACACTTTGTGTTCTTATCATTTGACCTTGAACCCTTCAGGTTGTTCCATATATGTCACGTCCCGAATCTCGAGTGCGCGCACATCCCTCGGTGGTCGATCAAATTGTGATGTTCCCAGGACGCGCTGCCGACCCATTCATTTTAATGCACATGCGGAAGCGAATTAAACAATCTCCGGACAACAAACAAACATGGAATAGAAAAGCAAGATAACCAAGTACCATAAAACATATTTTATAAACACACCAGGTTTATATACAGAAGTCTAAAACCAAAAGAAGCTACCAAGCTAATCCTACCCCGGACCCTACCTACTTGGGATCTAGGTCCACTACGACACCGTCAGGGATGTCGATGTCTAGAGAGTTAGCTACCTCCTCTACTTCGGGCTCATCATCCTCCAGCAACTGGTTCGCTATGATATTAACCAAAATATCGGCGTCCACAATAAGATCGAGTATCACCTCATGCTCGGCATCGACGACAGGTCCGTCGAAACCATCCAAGGGACTCTCCCGAACCCTGTTAGGCCCATGGCAGAACCACGCTTTGAATTGATGAGGTACCAACTGAAGTAGGTCCTCATCGACTCAAATTGTGGTCATGACAAGCTCACGAGTCCAGGGAGACCCGTGGATAGGGAAAGTGGAACGCTCGGTCTCTGCCTCTCGTGGCCACCCAAAACGAACGTGGCACACCTCCATCTAAGGACCTATAAAATTGTAAACCACGACGGGGTGAGAATGTCTTAGCGAGTCTACACCCTAAACCCCAATTAGGACGATAATTCACCTAGAGGCATTCTAAACACACATCATATAAGACTTACCTCGCCTCAACACCTCCCTGCACATTAGTACAGCTCATAAACATATGTATACAACAAACATATTTAATAACTAGAACGCTGCACATTGATCATCAAATATCCACAGGAGTCCCGATTATAAAGCCAAATCGTTATAACACGTTTCATTCCGTGCCACACAATTTTGCCCCATAATCGGGTGCGGTTATCTCACTCATTCAAGCATTCTAATTAATTACAACCCAACGGTCATGACCAACTCAACAGTCGACGGTCATCTGGCTTAATCAGGCGTCGTCCCACTTCGTCGTACACGGCAACGTCTACACCGAGACGGCATTCTCAAATGACCATCGGCCCAGCCTCTACTGCGACTGACATTCGTTGACAAGGGGCATTCCCGAAGGAGCATCGCGCTCGATTTTCATCGAGTGACGGGTTCCCATAATGATCACACACACATCCATGTCCGACCAAGAACATCATGCTTTGCACTCAAATACTTCCATTTCAAATAATGGACTTGGACTATTTTCTTCATATTAAAAACACTAGGTAAAATAATTGTGCGTGGACACACAGTTGAATCGAACCGTAAAACGTGATATTCTCTCTTTTCAAAATTTCACGATTTTATATAGTATATAAAACCTTTTGGCATCAAAACCCGACACCGGGTATTTTTCTAGTTAAATACCAAAAATTCATATATTTGAAATAATAATTCAAAATCATCAATCAGCATCCAATTGCATAAATTAACACTTAATTGCACAAACCAATACAACCATGACGATCAGCACGAAATTCTAACAACCGGCTATCCTGGTATAATTTAAGCTAAATAATAAATAATTAAATAAATTGCAAAATACTTAAATTAAAGAACTTATTAAATTAACATAAGCTAGGCTAACTAATCTACTTAAGCTAATTAATCTAATGTAACTAACTAACTACATTAACTAATTAAGCTAACTAAACCACCTAACTAACAACCTAACTAAATACTTGACCTAACTAATCAATTCTAACTAACTTAGCTACATGAACTAAATACCCTAATCCCTAATTAGCCATTAATCCACCTTTAAGCGTAATTAGCATCCTAATTAGAGATTATGAGGTAAACTCACCGGTTTAGTTCGAAAATTGGTTCACAGCGACGGCGGCGCGACGACGACCACAACTCAGGTCTACGACGACACCAAAAGAGGCCGGGAACGAGCTGAAAAAGGCCTACTAAGCCTCAGCTCTAAGCTGAGGTTCAGCCTAGCTTGCTAGTCAGGGTCGCTTGAACACGGCGTAGGGACGGGTAGGGCTGATCGGTGGCATGAGCAGGGGCAAACGGTGGCGACTCGGGCAACTGGAACGGTAGACGGCTGGAGCCAGGCGGATGCGAGGAGTGGTGGCTCAAGGACAGCAATAGGTGACTAGGCATCGCAGACGAAAGCGCCGGTCGACCGAGTGACGACACACGAGCTGGCCTGGGCTCGCGAGTGGCTTGCGAGGCGATGGGCTGCTCAGACAGCGTCATGAGACTAGCAGCTTCGGTGAGGGGCTAAAATGGTTCTGTGTTGTAGTAACAATGGAAGAGGAAGAAGAAAGAAGAAGAAGCAGAAGATGGATAGCAAGGGGAATGAGTGTTGGTCGACCAAGAGGGGGAAGGAGGGGGGACAAGAGCCTTCAAAGTCCAACTTAAATATCCTAAGCACTTGAGTGCAGCCCCTAAAGTCTTCAGCCCTTATCCAGCTGCCAAGGCTTCTTCCACAAGCCATTTGCTACACAAAACCACACCACATGACCTCAAGTTGATGCCCAAAACCACACAGTAGCTGCCCCCTACGAATTTGCACCCATTGCACTTCAATTTCTTCACAAATATCTCCAATTTGATGCCCAAATTTGCTAAGGAGGATGCCCTAACCAATTCCACAATTTCTCTCACCAACTAGTCCCTTTTGAATGCCAAAAATCCACTCAATTTTGCCAATCCAAATTTTCCACCAAATTAATTTGTCAATTTGATTTTTCCGCCAAAAATCTAGGCTCACGAAAAAATCTTCAAAGGATGAATGGACGTCCTAAAAATAAATCGTACCACATTCGAACTTTCGATTCCTAAAATCGAGTTCAATTTCGTGATTAATTTCAATCAGACGCGATTTTAGCATGACCAAACCTACCAGATAGCTTTTAGAAATTTTTAGCGTGTTTGACTCATGGTCAATTATTTTCGATCCACATTGTGTATCTTCGACTCATAGTTGACTCTTGATTGTCATAAAAATCTCAAGATTTTAATTACGGATATCGAGTACAGAATTGACAGAAAAATCGGTTTAGTGCTGTTCGACGCGAATTTTGCAATTAGGTGGAATCACCCACAATTTAATTACGTGCCTTTGTCGAATTGACCCATCTCTGATGTATAATCGATTATAATGGTGCCATATTAACCCTTGCATATTAGCAGAATCGAGCAATCGATTTCTGATTGAATTCTCAAGTCTGTCACGTTTATATCCCTTAACGGCTTCATCTGATAAATTAGTTATCTCATGAGTGATCAACTCAAAGAAAAGGACTATAGGTGCGTTGATGAAAAGCCCATTTCATTTCATCGAAACAGGGTCGAAAATCAGGATGTCACAATATAAATCTCCTCATCGAGATCACCATTTAAAAATGTAGTTTTTACATCCATTTGATGTATCTGCAAATTGTATGCGAAGTTATAGCAATCAACATCATTACTAATGTTAGTCTTGTGACAGGTGAATAAGTATCAAAGTAGTCAATACCCTCTTTTTGTCTAAACCCTTTGCCTACAAGCTGAGCTTTGTACTTATCAATGGAACCATCAGCTTTTAGTTTTTTCTTGAATATCTATTTATATCCAATTGGTTTATTTCCAGGTGGAAGATCAATGAATTCCCAAGTATAATTACTTAGAATAGAATGGATTTCATTGTCAACAGCTTCTTTCTAGAAAGGAGCATCTGGAGATGACATTGCCTCTTTAAATGTTTGAGGCTCACCTTCTAACATGTATGTTAGAAAATCAGGTCCGAATGATTTTTCAATTCAAGACCTTTTACTCCTTCAAAGTTCGGCTTCTTTGGTCACAACTTCATCATTCTCAGATTCTAATTCTCTAAGTCTTTTCTGAAAAAGTTCCCCTTGATTTCTTTTTGCAAGATATATATCCTCAAAAAATTCAGCATCCATTGATTCTAGGATTGTATTGACATGGATTTCCACATTTTCAGATTTGTGAACCAAAAATCTATATGCGCTATTATTTTGAGCATAACCAATGAATATGCAATCCACTGTTTTAGGTCCCAACCAAGTTTGTTTAAGAGGAGGAATTGCCACCTTGGCCAAGCACTCCCACACTTTTAGAAAATTGTAGGATGACAACTTTCCATTCCATAACTTGTATGGAGTTTTACCTATCTTTTTGTGAGGTATTTTATTAACAATATAATTTGCAGTTAAAACTGCCTCCCCTACAAGTTCTGAGGTAAATCTGAACTCAAAAACATGGCGTTAGCCATCTCTTTTAGTGTCTTGTTCAATCGTTCATCAACTCCATTTTGTTGTGGAGTATAAGTTGCGGTCATTTGGAGAATTATTCCAAAACTAGCACAAAACTTTTGAAATTGATTGAATTGTATTCTCCTCCTCTATCAGACCTAAGCACTTTGATTCGTTTATCAAGTTGGTTCTCAACTTCACTTTTATACGTGACAAACATGCCCATAGTCTCATCTTTGCTAGTTAGTAAATAAACATAGCAAAATCTAGTACAGTCATCCACAAATGTGATGAAGTACTTCTTTCCACCTCTACTTTCTACAAACTTTAAATTACATAGATCACTATGAATTAATTGTAGAGGTTCACTTATTCTTTCAATGGATTTGAAAGGTTTCTTGGCAAACTTAGCCTCAACACAAGTCTCATACTTGTAACGAGCATCCAACTCAAATCTTGGAATTAACCCCAAGTTTGCTATTCTCTTCATTGTACCATAGTTTACATGTCCTAATCTACCATGCCATAGATAAGGAGACACAACAGTGTAAACTGAAAACTTTTCTTTATTAATAGTCTTTGGGTACACATAATTCAAGTTTACATTAATGACAGCCACATTGACTTTAAACAAGTCATTACACAAGTACTATTTCCTCACATACATTCCTCCTTTTGAAAGTACAAACTTGTCAGATTCAAATATAATTTTGAAACCCTTCTTGACAAGTATGGGACCATAAATTAGATTTTTCCGAATCTCTAGTACATGCAGTACATTCAATAAGGCGACCTTCTTGCCAGATGTAAATTTCAGGATCACCTTTCTTCTTCCGACAATCTTTGCTGATGCAGAGTTAGTCATATAAAGCTTCTCATCTTCTTCAGCCTTCTCATAAGATGAGAACATGTGTTTATCTACACAGATGTGAATTGTGGCACTTGTATCTAGGCATCAGCCATTAGTGTTTGACACCAAAGATGCTTCGGACATTACCACAACAGACAGTCTCTCAATATTGTCATGTTCTGTCAAATTTAGTTGCTAGGCTGCACCATCGTTCTTGCCTTTTTTCGGGCACTTCTTGCAATCCTTAGCACGATGGCCAGGCTTGTTGCATATAAAACATGTCCCTTGGAATTTCTGGAATTGTTCCTTTTGCTTGCCTTTTCCTTGAAAAGACATCTTCATTTTTCTATCTTGCTTGGATTTGGAAGATTCCACAACGTTGGCCTTTGGCTTAGAAGAATGGTTCGCACTCCTTCTATTGTCCTCCTCGATTCTGAGGTGTAGAATGAGATCTTCAAGGCTCATCTCCTTCCGTTTGTGCTTCAAATAATTTTTTAAGTCTAACCAGCTCAAAGGCAATTTCTCAATCATGGCTGCCACTTGGAATGATTCACTAAGTATCATTCCTTCAGCAAAGATATCACTTAGAATTAATTGCAATTCTTGAACCTGACTCATGACAGATTTAGTATCCACCATCTTGTAGTCCAAGAATTTGGCAACCACAAATTTCTTGGTGCCAGCGTCCTCAGTCTTGTATTTCTTCTTTAAGGACTGCCATAACTGTTTAGCAGAGTTAATATTACAATAAACATTATATAGAGAATTCACTAAACAGTTAAGAATATAATTTTGGCATAAGAAGTCTTCATGCTTCCAAGCCTCCAATGTACCGAGCGTCATGACATCGTGCTCATCTGGACTAATTACCAGGCACACCTTCGATAAATATTTTGTCAGATTTAGCATGGTTAGATAGAAGAACATCTTCTGCTGCCACTGTTTAAAGCCCACTCCGGTGAATTTCTCCAATTTCTCATTAGCTGTAACTAGAGGTGTTGCCATCACAGTAGGCAAGGTTCGTTGACCTATCCCTCTAGAAACGGAGCCAAAAGCCATTTGGCCTGTATTGTTTTGAAAAACAATCTCGAGCATACCAATTGTACGACTTGTACCGCACCACCAAAATTTGTGTCGGCCCAAGGGCCTGTAGCATTAGCTTCTACAAATTCAAACCATGAGGGCTAAACATCTTCCATAGCAACAATCGAATCGACCATAGGAACATCTCTGAAACATTCTGGACATTGAAGGGCACCTGATTGTTTTCAGCCATCTCAATAATGTGACAAGACAACAAACAATAAGTGAGTTAATCGCCTTAAGATTGTTGGAATATAATCCGAAGAAAACAAACCGTTTGCTGTAATCATAATATCAATGTAATGGAGGTGAGGCACGGATATCCGAATCTCCTTAAGGCGATTAGTTCCTGCCAACGGTGCTCCGCAGATTCACAAATTATGCCTCCCAAAATACAACACCTCGAACCTAGTACTATGCAAACATAACTCAACCGAACCATTCAATTGAACCAGCACACCCAGAAAAATTAGAAGAGTAGAATAGTATATCAAATTTCTTTTGAAATTGAGTTGAAAAAGCATTGTATTGAAGCTCTATGCTCCTATCTATTTATAGGGCTTTTTAGTTCATGTACAAAAGAGATACATGAAATAAATAGACGCATGTATCCACGAAATTGATTAATCAAGAGATATGTGAATCTAAGAGATTCATGAATCCAGAAACACGTGAATTCAAGAGATTTGTGAACTTAATAAATACATGAACAAAAAGATACATGAATCTAGGAAATTCATGAATTCAACAGATACGTGAACATAAAAGTTTAGGAAATTCATGAATTCAAGAGATATGTGAACAAAAAAGATTTATCTTAATTTATTGGCTTTCGTTAATCCATTAACCATAATTAAAACACTCGTAGCCTAAGACCAAGGATGTCACGCCCCGAACCTCGAGCGCACACACACCCCTCGGTAGTCAATAAAATTTGCGACGTCCCAGGATGCTTCGCTGACCCATTCATTTTAATGCACATGCAGAAGTGAATAAATAATCCCTAGACAAAACTCAATTGGGATAGAAAAGCAGGACAACTGATTTCACAAAACGCTTTTTATAAACACACAGGTTTATACACAAAGGTCTACAAAAAGATCGGTTCCCAAAAGGAGGTTGTCCTACGAGCTACTATTCGGACGTTCACCAAACCTTCAGACTCCACTATCATAGTCTCCAGGGGCTTCGAGTCCTTCACAACCCCATCAGAAGGGTTAGCTGATCTAAGGACCTAAAAATTTAGCCCATGACGGGGTGAGACAATGTCTCAGCAAGTTCACTCTTTAAATCCTTATTAGGAAGGGAATACACCTAAGGGTGTCCTAGCTACACAGCCACTCAATCACAGAGGACTTACCTCACCTCAGTTCCTTCTTACACGTCAGCATAGTTCATATCACAGACATATGCAGTATTCATACTCAGTCAATTCGAATGCCATAATGCATTTCTCAAACAACCACAAGGGTCCCGATTATAAGGCTAAATTGTTGTGACACATCTCATTCCATACAACATAATTTTGTCCCATAATCCGACGCATCTATCTCAATCAATCATGCATTCCAATTGATTATTACTACCCGCACATGCAAATTTACCCGACACACATTAGTCCTCTAGCGTAGCCAAGCTTCGTCTCACTCCTTTGAGCATGGCGACATCCTCCGACACACATCAAGGACAACATTCCATACAACATTCTCGTAGGAGCTTCGGTCTAGAATCTACTGTGATCGGTGTCCATTGCTAGGACGTCCCATATAGAGGTAACGTCCACCAACACACACCGGGGACGAGCTAATCAGCACATAATCATTCAATTCCAGCCAATGACATTGTGCTTTGCACTCACATGCCTCAATTAAGATAGCGACCTTGGCCTGTTTTCTTCATATTAAAAACATTGTGAAAGTAATCATATGTGGGTACACGATCGGATCAAATCTTAAAAATTGGTATCATTCCATTTTAAAATCCCACGGTTTGATATAGTCTTTAAAACCACTTTCGGTGTTAAAACCCGACACCCGGGATTTTCTAATCAAATATTACATTTCACAATCATCACTCAATTGTACAATTTAACAATCAATTTGTACAAACTAACCACACCACTGCAATCAGTATGAAATTCTAACGATCGGCCATCTCAGCATTTTTTCCGAAATTATTAAATAATTAACAATTCCGAAAAAATAAATAAATAAATCCTAAATAATTAAATAAATGAAAATAATTAATTAAATGCCTAATTAAGATTACACTAATCTAACCTCCTAATTACGCTAATTAATCATCCTACTAAACTAATCAAATCACTTAATCTAATTAACCTTTAACTAAACTAATCTAACCACCTAAACCATACTTAGCCTAATCGAATCACTCTTTAAACATAATTAACCTCCTAAGCAAGGTTTAGCAAGTAAACTCACCAATTTAGTGATTCGGTGAGTCCACGACAACGGCAACGCCGAGGCGAGGCGACAAACAAGCTTGTGGCGACACCAACGGAGGCCGAGAAGGGCCCGAAAAAGCCTCACAAAGCTCACAGCGGGGCTATGAGATCCAGTTCTGCTTCTTGCTGGAAGAACCGGTTGAAGGGTTGCTCGGCTCGAGGAAAGGGGCACAACAGAAGGCTAGGTGGGCAGGCGGACCAGGCGACGGTCAGACGGTGGCTTGGACGACGGTGAATGGCAACTAGAAGGCTCCGGAACAGCAGCTCGAGCGAATAGGGACACACGGGTGTGCGGGCTAGCGCACGGGAGCTCGGTGGCGCTCGGCTGCTGAATTTGCTCTCCGATGGCTGTCTCGGCTGAAGGGGGAAGCTGCTGGCTGATCTCCGATTCTCTCAAGCTCTCCAACAAGCACAACAATGGAGAAAGCAAGGTTGAAGCAGAAGAAGAAGGTCGCTACTGAAGAGGGTCTACCATTTGGCCTCCAAAGTCCACAATCTTATCCCCATTCACTCATCACTTGCCCCCACCATGTCAGCCCACATGCTCAGCCAATTTCCTCCCTCAAGCTTCCCCAACAAGCTGGCCAAAGGGTCCAAAATGTTGCTCCCCCCTTGGCTACGAATTTTGTACATTTGTCTCTTCAATTCATTCAATTCCTCTTTAAATTGAGTCCAATTGAAGCCCATAAATTCAGCCAAGGTGTCCACACTTAAATCCACATTTTTCCTTGTCAATTGGTCCATCTTGACTCCCAAAAACGCGACTAACAACAGGCCAACAAACTTCCCCATCCAAAATAGCCTTACTTTGAATTTTTGGCCAAAAATTGATTTGCAGAAAGATCTTCGAAGGATGAGTTGACGTTCCAAAAATGAATCGTGACATGACATAATTTTTAATTTCTGAAATTGGGTTTACATTCGTGGTTAATTTCAATCTGGCACGATTTTAGCGTCTCCTAGCCTACCGAGTAGCTTTTAAGAATTTTAGGTGCAATTGATCCGTGGTCGATTATTTTCGAGCCACAATGTATATTTTGAGGTTTCAAATACGGACACAGGGTACAAAAATGATAGAACAACTAGTCCAGTGCCGTTCGACAAGAATTTTGCAATCAGGTGGAATCACCCACACACTTATCACATATCTCAATCGAATCGACCTATCTCTAATCTCTAATCAATTTTGATAGTGTCGTATTGACCCTTGCATATTAGCATGGTCAAGCAATCGGTTTCTGGTCAAATTCTCAATTCTGTTGCGTTAAAATTCCTTAACGGCTTCACCAGATAGACTAGTTATCTCATGAGTGGCTAACTCAGAGAAAAATGTTATAGGCGCGTCGATGAAAAGCCCAACTTATTCAATTGAAAACAAAGCCTGAAATTCATGATATCACAAAGGACCGCCAATAAGCCAAGCTCAAGATAGCGGCACTAAAACCGAAATAATAATAAATAAATAAACAATCGATGATGCAAATTGCATTAACAAAGACTCTGTGTTGGGGGATTCTATAGTCCAAACTGAATTACACTGTGGAGACACTATGATGGAGTTTGTTTATCATGGACTAAGCAAGAGAAGCTATGCTGCTAAGTAAGGGTGTAAATGGTTCGGTTCGGTTTTTGGAAAACGGAACCAAACCAAACCAATAAGAAAATTCATTTGGTTCGGTTTTCGGTTTTTACTTTTGTTTTTGTTTTGTTGTTATATATTATAAGATTAATTTTCCAGTTAAATTATCTTTTGCTTAGCAAGATAAAAAAAATTCATTTGTTTTCATAAGAATCATAATTAATTAGGTGAAAAAATAAATTCAATATACCGCTATTATTTTTCCAAATGAAAATAATTTTGTGAATGCTACCACGTGAAAATAAATAAAATGTAATATTAAATTCCATAGCAATTCAATTGCCTTACTATTAGCATTTTACTTAATTTTTTTTATCACTTTAAAAGATACCAAAATGCTTATCTTATGTATGAAATCTAAGGTAACATATTAGGTGTATAATACATATAATAGATAATGAAGGCTTGAGGACACAATCCATGGTTGCATACTTTGTATTATGAATTCGCTTAATAGGCTTGGAGAAGAATTGGCCTTGCATATCTCTACGGATATAATTAGAAATATTAATGGTACTAATGAATAAATTTTATATTATCTTAATTTTCTAAGAAGTCTTTTTCTAAGAAAATAATCATATTTTCCACTGTTTGGCTAAAACATGAAAATGAAATAGAAAATATTTTTCGTTGCTCAGTAAGGAAAATCTTTTGCTACATGCACCCCTTTCAATAAAATTTTGATTTTTAAAAATCAATTTTTTATATATTTTTTTATTCTTTTTCTTTTCTTTTTTTCCTTTTCTTTCTTGTTCCTTTTTCTTTTTCTTTCTTTTTCTGTTTTTTTCTTCTTCTTCTTCTTCATTGGCGTCGCCCGCCACGACCGGAGGGCGCAATGAAGAAGAAGAATAAAAAGAAAGAAAAAAAGAAAAGAACAAAATTAAAAAAATTAAAATGATTTTTTTAAAATAAAAGGAATTTTTTAATATTTTATTGGTTTAGTTCGATTAACTAAATTGATAAAAATCGAACCGGTTAAAAAAATTTCAATTTTTAATATTATCTTAACCGAACCAGAAAAAACCTAACTTTTGGTGTGGTTAAGTTCGGTTTTGACACCCCTATAGTGTTAAGTGACAATGTAGAGAATGGGACAGGCCGGGCGGGCCACATTTATTCATCGAATTAATTAGGTGTTATGTGAAAATCTTGTTTAGGTTAAGTTTTTTATTGACGCACGGATTCGAGCCACCACTTTGGATCTAGTAGTTTTCACACGAGCATTACAGATCTAGCGTGTGGATAACTCGAATCAACTTTGTAACTTTGTGGGTAGAGTTTGTCATTCAAGCTTTCTCACTGCTCTTGCCTTTCTATAAAGCGGCATCTTTTGCTATAGTGACAAAAAGGCAAAAAAAGAGAAAACGATACAATGCCAAAAAATGGGAAACTGCCTTCGTGCTTTATTTGGGAAAGGTCTATGGGAAAATGCAATTCAAAAATGTAATTTCCCATTAAATTGTTCGAATAGATACGGAACAGCGCAATCATTCCATAATTATTCATCCAGTAAATCATAAACCGTACTTACTTTAAATAAGAATCAACCCTTAAAAAAACTTTAAAATCCCTAATCAATCAAGCCGGGACATACGACCCCTGGACTTGTTTTTACGTTAGAAAGCGCGAATAAGACATTAGAACTAGAAGTGGCTACTTCGATGTCAAATAATAAAAGAGCAGTCGATTCAGTTTGTTCATTTCACTGATTGAAGTCCGGAGAGAATCACATCCCGTCTCGTCAAGTAAACTTTGAGTCTCTTCATCGTCCTATTGATCGGCCCACAAGTTCTTGTTGATCCTAGTCAGTTGCTCGGCCACTTCCCTCATTGTCAGCCTTTTGACGCCATTAAAGTTTAAGCATCTTCTAGCAAGCGAACTGACTGCCTCGATCCCCTGCAATTCACCTTCGTTGGATGCCTCGAAATTTGTCATGTGGATGAATGTCGATTCTCCATGGGGGAGATGAAAGATTGGACGGCGTTGATTTTTCCCCATATTTTGCTCATTGAGTTGGCATCTCTCTGGTGAGGAGCTCCACAAGGACAACCCCAAAACTATAAGTGTCGCACTTCATGGTTAATTCACCAGTGGTGAGATACTTAGGGTCAAGGTAACCTATTGTGCCTCGTACTCTATCAGCTATATGAGTCTTTCCAGGTGATATCAAAACCGAGGCCTTGAAATCAGATACTTTTGCTGAGTGCTTCTTGTCTAAAAGTATATTCAAAGACTTGACATTGCTGTGAATGACCGGCGGGTCAACTAGGGAATGCAAGTACTCAAGGGCCAAGGTAGCTTCCGAAGCAATCCTGAGGCAATTCTTCCATGAGCACAAAACGGTCGATCTCTTGTCATGAATGTGGTGATAGAGAGTCCCATTAGGAATGAATTCATAGACCAACAATGGCACATTTGTCTCCAAACGTATGCCCAGGAGCTTGACCAGGTTCTTGTGATACACCTGTGAAATGATGCTGATTTCGTGCAGAAATTCATCATGAGTACTTAAGAGACAAGTCCTTGTTCATGTCTTTTGACTTATTGACAAGGACATCTCTAGGCTTCTTGACTGCGAATAAAATGTCACCGTCAATCTTCCTTTGTAGATTGAAGCAAAACCACCCTCACCGAGCATGTTGCCAGTATCGTAGTGATTAATGGCTTTAGCCAACTATGCCTCAGTGAAGATTTTCGCTCTTTGGTGCTTCAAGATCTCTCCTCCATTTTGCCTAACATATCTCTCTTTGGCTCTCCTCTTGCATATGAAGAAGACTAGCCCACTAACAACTACGCTTAATGTTACCGATACAATGACTGCCACACAAAATAGAGTAATAAATGAATTAGTTTCTCCCAAAAAATTTGACTTAGGTTATACGATGAATTCGGGCCTTTTAAATTTAAGAACTAAATTTTAATATTAACTTGACCCCCTTAAATACTTGGACCTCAGAGTTCTTCAACCTTCAACTCTTAGATAGGAGGTTTGTCGGTATTTTTTTAGTTAGACTGAATTGAGTTCGTTGATGTACTTTTGGTCATGTTGGTAAACTTGCAATTTTTAGATGAAGGTTGGATTTTCAAGCCTTTTGGCCAAAAGGGGTTGGTGTGTTTTTGACGTGAAGAATAAAAAAGCAGTGTGGTGTCTGCAGTGAATATACGACCAGAAAGAAAAACACGGTGCGGCTAGGAGTGTCTCTTGGTGAACACCAAGAAAGAAAAGGTAAAAACCCAGATGAGGGGCATTTCTATGGTAATTGGAATGGATTCTCGGATTATAATGGATTGTAATTTCCTGACTTTGCAATCATTGGGCAAGACTGACCTTTTTTTTATCTGATGGTCATCGAGTGGTGATCAATGATCTCTCGGTTGAAAAGTAGGATCGAATACAATTTCAGAACATCTCAACATAAACTAGATCAATAGCAAGTGGACTCGTGATCAGCAAGAATAGAATAGTTCATTAAACGACCATCACAACTGTTGGGATTGTCTGATTCCCAGAAACTGGATTCGACACTAAATCGAACCCCTAAAACGAATGCGGAAGACAGGCCCGGGAAAAAGATGTATCACCGATCCTAAAGCACACCACGGAATCGAGCGTACCTTATTAGCCACAGATTAAACACCAACGCCGATAAGAGAAAGAGAAAACGATCCCGTTCGATCCGATGACGTTGATTTGGCCTTGAAGGGAAGAGGGCGTCGCCTTTTTCTTCTTGTTTTTTCTTTTGGAGGGAGAGAGGGAGAGGAACGTACGTAATGTCAAAAGGTACGTTCTCCCTCTCTTTCTTCTCTTATATACGTCCCCTCCAAATAAAGAAACGTACTCCTTCATCCATGGGCCCTATTCTTGTGGGCCGGGCTTTTAGGCCCATCATGGGCAGACGGGCCAACTTAGGCCCATCACATAAAACCATCATCTCCCACTCGCACAGGGTGGGCCGGACAGGATTCTCTTTACCTCTCTTCAACATTCATATCGGTGAATAATCCGTGCGACCAGCATACTTTGAGAGCTCGTTGCTATACATATGTTAGGAATATATAGCAGCTCATAATAGGCATCATACTCTGAGTAGATTTAGTATGCAGTACCCTAGATCGATCGATCACATTTATATCTCAATCTCTTTTAAACAATGATATATATATATATATATATATATATTGTATTCACAATTATGATTATCCCAAAGACAGTCATAATTGGTCGACCAGTGAACACAAAACTACAATATGATTCTCCAATTTCGATCTTCCTATTTCCTTCAAACTCTCAATTTCAGTTCAGCTTGCTTTTCAAGAAATGTCCCATTAGATCGAATCAACTCATGACCATTGGCAACATCCTAAGATAGCAAACACTAAATAGAAATCTTGAGAATAAGTAAAAGTCATGAGGGCACTAAAATTGAGAAACTCATTTCCTCAAGAGTCTCACACGGCATAAAAATTGAGATCAAATTTTTGCCACTCTTATTGTTCATCTCCTGCATACGTAGTATGAAATACGTATTACGGTATTAACTCCTTTCCCATGGAGCGTATGTCTTTTCCTTCAATACCGTACAGATGATAGTTCAGACATACCCAATGTCTAACTTGAGTTCACGTATCTACTCATTCACAAAATTCATCAGAACTCACATTCGGCATCTTAGACAGATAAAGTAAAATATGTGGGGTATTTTACTTTCGGACATAGTAAGTATTATGTCCTCATCTTAACACTCAGTTAAAGCGACATACGTATTTTAAGCTTGAGCTCTCGATTATCACCTAGATAATAAGCTTAAAAACAGTGTCATCTCTATTTATCACACAGTAAATAGAGGCGATTACCCGTGTGAGTGGGCTAATCTTTTATTTGTCTGACATACTTTCTCAACTTAAAGTAATGCACTGAGCATTAATGTGAACAACTCAGGGAAATTAACAATGAAAAAAAAAACAAAAGTTCATAAATGTGAACAACTCAGGGAAATTACAATCCAGTACATCAGACTCTATGCAATCCTAGAGATTTTACATGACCACAAAACACATCTCTAGGTATTGGCTTTGTCATAGGATCTGCTACCATTCTATGTGTAGATATGTACTGTAAGTTCACATCCTTTCGTGCAACCATATTTTTGACAAAGTTATACTTGGTATCTATATGTTTGGTCTTGCCATGATATTTTGGATCTTTGGTGTACGCTATAGCTGCTTGGCTATCACATTAACAAATAATGGATTTGCAGCTTTTTCAATGACACCTAAATGATCCAAAAATCTCTAAAGCCAAACTCCTTCTTGTACCGCTACTGATAATGCCACGAACTCAGCTTCCATCGTGGACAAGGCTATACATGTTTGCTTCTTACTGCTCCATGATATGGCACCATTGTTCAGTAAGAAAGCAAATCCAGAGGTAGATTTTCTTTCATCTAAATCTCCTCCCTAATCAGCATCTGAATAGCCTTCAAGTCGCAGATCATTTCCTTGGTAATTCAACTTGTAATCAGCAGTTCCCTTCAGATACCTCAGTACTCTCTTAACGGCCTTCCAATGTGCTAGACCTGGATTGGATTGGTATCTACTCACCATTCCAACTGCAAAACATATGTCAGGTCTTGTACACATCATAGCGTACATCAAGCTCCCAACAGCACTAGCATAAGGAACATGTTTAATTTGTTCCTTCTCTTGTGGAGTCCTTGGACACAGTCTATGGCTCAATCCTTCACCTTTTGCAATAGGAGTGTCTATGGGTTTACAATATTGCATACGAAATCGTTCAAGAACCTTGTTTATATATGTTTCTTGCGAAAGAGATAACGATCTCTTCGAATGATCTCTTGAAATCTTAACTCCAAGAATGTATGCAGCCTCACCCATATCCTTCATCTCAAATTGGAAGACAACCAACTCTTGACAGTATTAACAAGCTCCATATTGCTTCCGGCAATTAGTATATCATCAACATACAATGATATGATCACAAATTGATCCTTGGATCTTTTAATATATACACAATGATCCTCATCTATCATTGTAAAGTCATATGCCATTATAGCATTATGAAAACGTATATACCATTGTCTCGATGACTACTTAAGGCCATATATCGATCTCAAAAGTCGACATACCTTTTCTTCTTGGCCTTTCACTATGAAACCAGCAGGTTGTTCCATATATATTTCTTCCTCTAATTCTCCATTGAGGAAAGCAGTCTTTACATCCATTTGATGTAACTCAAGATCCATACTAGCCACTATTGCCAGAATAATGCGAATCGAGGTAAATCTCACTACAGGAGAAAATGTATCTTCATAATCAATTCATTCATGTTGATTATACCCATTCGCCATAATGCGAGCCTTATGCCTTTCTATCGAGCCATCAGCCTTTCGCTTTATTTTGAGAACCCACTTGTTCCCAATAGCTTTGCGTCCTTCTGGAAGATCAACTAGTTCCTAGACTTGGTTTGATTTCATTGACTCCATTTCCTCTTCCATTGCATGAATCCATTTCTCCTTACTAGGGCAATTCAGAGCCTCATTAATATTTCTTGGCTCATCCTCATCTTGCGGAGCAATCATAAAAGTTTCCCCTTCAATGTCAAAACGTCGACGGGGAATACTTTGACGACTTGTTCGCTGTATGGGAGATTGTATACTTTGCACATCATTCCCCATTATGCTCCCACTTGGATTAGATAATGATGATGTCGTCTCATCATGTGGTTGTAATTGAGAATGAGTTGAATTCAATTTATCACTTCTCATATTACTCCCACTTGGACGAACTCCACTAATATCATTATCTTGATCCAAGGTTTCAAATAGGGAGTAATCTTTCCCTATTTTGCCCTTCTTAGGAAATTCATCCTTTAAGAATGTGACATCCCGTGATTCAAATTCAGTTATACTCCCACTTTCCTGCTCACCTATGAACACATACCCTTTCGAGTGTTCCGAGTATCTTATGAAAATACTCTTCTTTCCTCTGGGACCCAATTTTCCAAACTTGTGAGAGGATTCATGAGTAACTGATATGGAGTGGAAGTAACTGATTTGGAAGGCAGCACAACCCCATGGCTTAAGAAAACTTAAGTCCGGTTTTCTACTTGTCCATAACTCATATGGAGTGGAAGTAACTGATTTGGAAGGCACCCGGTTAAGTATATAGGCAGCAGTTAACAACGCATCACTCCAAAAAGTAATAGGTAAGTTAGCATGCGCCATCATGGACCTAACCATTTCTAGTAGGGTTCTGTTTCTTCTCTCCGCAACACCATTTTGTTGAGGAGTATATGGAATAGACAACTGTCTTTCTATTCCTTTTTCATTACATAATTTTCTGAACTCATCAGATAAATATTTCTCGACCTCGATCGGATCTCAATGCTTTTATTTTCCTGTCCAATTGATTTTCTACCAGGTTCATAAACCTTTTAAAACAATTTAATGCTTCAGATTTATGAGAAATCAAATAAACATATCCATATCGAGTATAATCATCTATAAAAGTGATCAAATAAACAGCCCAATGCCTTCCTCTCACATTCATTGGACCACAAACATCATAATTGATTAAATGCAGAGGAAATTCAGCTCTTTTACATTTTCCAAGTGGTTTCCTTGTCGTTTTCCCTTCTAGTTAATGCTTACATATGGGCAAATCGACTTTTTCAATGTTTCCCAACAAGCCCTCTTTGGCTAATCTATTCATACGTTGTTGGCCAATATGACCAAGTCTTGCATGCCACACATTCACATCATTATCATACGAATTATGAGACGTGAGAAGGGATTAACAAACATTTGCATTAACATAGTCAATATCTAATACAATGAAACCATCTAGAAAATAACCACAACCATAGTAATTTGTATCCAAAAACAAATCCACACCTCTATTATGGAAGTTCATATTAAAACCTAATTTAACCAACACTAAAACAGACACTAAATTCCGACGAATCTCCGAAGCATACAATACATCATGTAGGAATAAAGTGCGTCCACCACGCATGTTTAGTTGGCAGGTGCCAATGCCTTTCACTTCAGCTCTGGAGTTGTTTTCCACATAGATCCACTTAGTTCCAGTTGGTACTCGTCGGAATTCCACGAAGGATTCTCTATTCTTCGCTACATGGTCTGTCACTCCTGAATCTATAGTCCACAAAGGATTAGACTCAGTCAAGAATACAGAACTCGACACAAAAGCAAAGTTCTGAAAAGTACAAGGGGTGTATGCCTTCTTTGGCTCATGACAGTCGTGAGCATAGTGACCCTTCTTGTCACAGTTGTAACACTTCACCCTTGCAAGCTTCTTCATTCGAGGACGCTTTCCTCTCTCATGTTGGTTAAGCTTAGGCTTCTTTCCTGAAGGACCTACTTCCTTGCCTTTCCCTTTATCAAACCAGTTAGGACGTTTGCGCTTGGAGCTCGAAGCTCCATGTGAGCTAGAACTAGCATGATAAATTTCAGCTTCCGGCTTAGCGGCCAAGAGGCGGTCCTCTTCCAGCTGAAGATTACGCATTGCATCCTCAAATGTTTTGATATTTTCATTATGGGTTAGGTGCACCTTCATATGCTCTCAACTCTGAGGCATGGAACGAATCACTGCTTGCACTTACTGCTCATCTGTCAGGACATGGCTAGCATCTTTCAGCTCATTTATCATGTTTGACATCTTTCTAAGATGTTGCTTCATGGTCTGACCATGAGGCTTCTTATAAGAGTCAAACCTAATAGTGAGCTGCCTCAGTCTGGTCACCGAAGTATGACCAAATCTTGTTGCCAATGCTTCCCACATTTCCTCGGCGTTCTCAAAACGCCTAAACTCTCACATGACGTCATTTTCCATGCTACTCAGCAACGTAATGCGAGCAAGAGAGTTCTTTCTTTTCCATGCAGCAAATGCTTCCTTATCTCTCTTGTGCTGTGCAGTGTTTCCTTCTTCAGGTTCTACCATGGTCAGGTTAAGAGCTTCTAATGCCTCTTGCTCTTCCAGCACATATTGGATTTTCATGTGCCATATTTCATAGTTGTCACCATTGAGCTTTTCACCTTTGTTCAGCTCGGCAACTATGCTCTTTGTGGCTGAAGCCATTAATCTGAACACATCAGACATATATGCACGAATTATTAATGCCTATCATTTATGCATCCATTTTGCATAGACCCATCATATTAATGAACAATTTCGAGCAAGGTTTCAGAATCAAAAGGTCACTATGTTTCCAATCATCCTCCAAAAATCCTAACTTAAAACTATCATTAATATAATTGTCTTATGCAAAATAAATTCTATGAAGCTACAAAAAACTTCTATGAACTACCCACAGCAACCAACAATAACAGAAATCAAATAATATTTGACATCCAATAGAATAATAATAATGCTTTCACATAATACAACTAACATATCAGTTGCTACATTAACAACAATCAGGTAGTAAACATTACATAAGACGTTCATAAAGCACACTTAATAAAGACCAGCCTCTACATATAATACCAAGTCAGTACACGAACTGGGAAAGATCCTCTTTTGTTCAATTTCTTGATATTTTCCCTTGTAACAATCCAATAATAATCATCTATAAAATCCATCACAATTTTCCTATATGAGGCAGCTTTGTTGACATCCCATACGCGATTCAACACTCCTTGCCATTCTGGTGGAAGGGTATTCATGAAAAATCTCACCATCTCAGACTGTAGCATAGGACGACCATTCCATATGACCTTTTGAATTTTCCCGTTGACTTCAAGGACGTGATCAATTAAGTCACCACTCTCCCATCGATGATCCGTCAGCTCAGCTATCAACTTAGAAAGCCTTTCCTTTTGTTCATCGGTAATTGCGCGAATAGGTGTGCGCAACCTTAGGGGAGGCATTGTTCCTGCAATAAATGCAGAACAAATAAAGGATCACATATAATCCACATAGACTTAATTGAAAAAGAAACACATTCTTTTCCTCCTTTTTTTTTGGGGGTCAACGGTCAACGGTCGTCGGGTCGGGTCGCTGGGTCGTCGGACCGGTCGGGCCGGGTCGAACCGACCGACTGGCGCGTGCCTTGGACGCGCACGTGCACGCGACGCACGCGCCTTTGCCTGTGAATCGGCCGTTGGTGGTGTGGGGGCACGTCCAATGGCCGTTGGCGGCATTCCGCCACTCGTCGCGATCGTCTCGACGAGCCCTTCCTGACTTTGCAATCATTGGGCAAGACTGACCTTTTTTTTATCCGATGGTCATCGAGTGGTGATCAATGATCTCTCAGTTGAAAAGTAGGATCGAATACAATTTCAGAACATCTCAACATAAACCAGATCAATAGCAAGTGGACTCGCGATCAGCAAGAATAGAATAGTTCATTAAATGACCATCACAAGTGTTGGCATTGTCGGATTCCCAGAAACCGGATTTGACACTAAATCGAACCCCTAAAACGAATGCGGAAGACAAGCCCGGGAAAACATGTATCACCGATCCTAAAACACACCACGGAATCGAGCGTACCTTGTTAGCCACAGATTAAACACCAACGCCGATAAGAGAAAGAGAAAACGATCCCGTTCAATTCGATGACGTTGATTTGGCCTTGAAGGGAAGAGGGTGTTGCCTTTTTCTTCTTATTTTTTTTGTTTGGAGGGAGAGAGGGAGAGGAACGTACGTAATGTCAAAAGGTACGTTCTCCCTCTCTTTCTTCCCTTATATACGTCCCCTCCAAATAAAAAAACGTACCCCTTCATCCATGGGCCCTAATCTTGTGGGCCGAGCTTTTAGGCCCATCATGGGCGGACGGGCCAACTTAGGCCCATCACATAAAACCATCAACAAGGGAATAGAATTACCTGCAGCGGTTGTGGCAAGACTCAAAATTTGGCAACCGACTTTGCCATCACCAGTCATGCCGAATGGGCAATCGCTTGTGTAGTTCCTGGGCATATTCTTGCAATTTCCATGCAATGGGTATCGTCGTGGATCCTTGCATTCATCAATGTCTATATGAAGCAGAATCAATGGTGAACTGTATATGCACATGCTTGTATTTTTGGCTTCTTAATATGTGTTGAAGCATCTAACTCGACTCAATGAAAAACTGGTGCGAGGAAATTGGACCGCAGAAAATTTGGCCCAATCCAATCATATAAACTTTGGCTTGCAAAGAGAACATAATGATACCGTGACATCCTGGGGACAGTGGGGAGGCATAGGGAATACCCGTGTACCCAGCATCACAGAAGCAACGATCACCCTGCCCGCTCCTGAAGTCAGAGCAGAAACTATTGGCACCGCAAGCATAGCTCGATCAGTTTGAACTATGAACACTCCCCTAGGGAGAGGATATAGGTTGGTTGGAATTCATGTCTGGTGAGCTTTGATGTTTTCTCCTCTAATGCTCAAGCGATTCATGGAAAATTTAGATTCATAAACTCAAGATCTGACCTCTGTCTGTCCATTATTTATGGGGAGCACACTTTTGTTTCTCAACGGCCGATTTAGGAAGTGTGACATCCAAATTTTTCAACCCTATCTTCTACTGAATAAATCGGGCATTTCATTGACGTGCCTATAGGGTTATTCTCAGAGCCGATCACTCTCAAGATAACTAGACTATCTGGGGAAATTATTAAGGAATTTTAAGGCAATAGACTTGAGAACTCGATCATGAATCGGCTTCTCGACCGTGTCCATCTTTAGAGGTCATTACGGCACAGATAAAAATTGATTTGAAATCAGAGATAGACTGGATCGATAGAGATGTGTGGCTAATCGTGGGTGACACCAATAAATTAGAAAGTTCTCGTCGGCCAACACTAGGTGACTTTCTTATTGTTTTGCTATCACGTGTACGTAATTGAATCATCGAGATTTTCACGACAATCGGGAGTCGCCAAAGAGTCGAGTGGGTTCATAGTGGTTCAAAGAAAATCGACCACAGGTCATTTGCACTTAAAAATTTCTGAAAGTTACCCGATAGCCTAGGTCACGCTAAAAACGCGTCGAATGGAAATTAACCGTGAATTCAAGTCCGATTTCAGAAATTGAAGTTTCTATCATGTCACAATAAATTCTAGGAGTATCAACTTAGTCTCAGAAGATTTTTCTGATAACCGACACGTTTTGGGAAAAAGTCGTCACCGGATTGTTTTAGTGCAGAAAATGACGAAGGTGGTTTTTGATTGCGAAATTGAGAAGCGTGAGGGATTATTGGATGAGGAAAATTGTCAATTGAGGCATTGAAGTGCCAATTGATTTTTGTAGAGGTCAAATGAAATTAAATCAAGCAAGTTCGATGTCTAATTGAGGAGGGCTTTTGCCAAAATTCGTGTACCCCACAAAGCCACAACCTTTGGACCACTTTGTCTTCTAGAAGAGGGTGTTTTGATGGCCTATTGAAGGCCAAGTATTCTTACATGGCCAAGAGTGACTTTGGAAGATATTTTGTGAAATATCCAACCAAGTGGGGCCCAACTCTCACTCATCTCCATTTCATTTCCCTCACACCCCCACAACCGGATAACCTCTCTCTCCCATTTTCGTTTCGTGTGACACTCCCAGCTGAAGAAGACGAAGCTGCTTGCTGAAGACCCCCGCTGCTAGCTGCACGTCACCGCTGCCACCTGCCAACGTATTGGCTTGCTTCGGTCAACAAGAGAAACAAGTGAAGCCGTTGGTTGACCGCTTGAAACCCACTCCTCCATCCGCCTGCGAAGCCTTGCTCCACACCCGTAGCAACGAAGAAACAACGGAATCAGAGGCAGCCAGGACCGCTGCACGCCTACACACCGCCAGCACTCCACCTTCGCTGGTCTCTCCTCCCCTCCGCGCCACTTGTCCATGCCCTACGGATCTTCAGTCAACAGCAGCAAGGTTCCTCCCATTCGGTTGACCGAAGCTGCCATCTACCCATCCACGCGTCTCCTAGCTGACAGTGCTGGTCAACGAGCGAGCCCAGCAGAAGCCCTTCGGTTGACCCCGCAAGCCAGCGAAGCCACTCGAACTTCTCTCCAGCCACGCGTCTTCATCAGCGCAACAACAACTGTTCAACCCGGTGAAGCCGCACGTCACCGAGCCATCATTCCTTGCGTCTTCGGCCCAGTCACGCGTCTTTAGCCCACGATCAGCCAGCGAGCCCATTCCTCCATCGCAACCCATCTTGTCAAGTTGAAGTCCAGTCTATTCTCGACCCAAATTACAGTCTTCAAGCCCATTCAAAACTACACCAGCAGCAGCTCCATTGAGCCCAGCAAACCGGCCCATTTCAGCAATTCCAGCCTAGTGAATTTTCTTTGGGCCGCAAGTTAGGCCAAAATTCGGCCTGAGTACGGCCCGCGAAGAGAGCCCATTTGCAGTTAGGCCCAAGCCCAAGAGCAAGCCCACTCCGGTACAAGAAAAATCTCAATTGGGCTAAGATTTGTTAGGCCAAGGTCAAGGCCTGGTCCAAGCCCACCGATGTCGTCGAAAGCCCGATTTCGGCCACCGTCACGTCGCCGTCGCGGTGATTTGGTCTCCGCTTTTACCAAGTGAGTTTTACTCACTAATGCTTTCTTAGTTTGCTAATTATTCTTACGGTTGGTTAGATTTAATTAAGTGCAATTAGGTGGTTAGATTATGTTAGAACAATTAAATTAGTGACTTAATGATGCATGTTAGGTGGTTAGACTTAGTCATTAGCAAATAGAGAGCCTATAATATTTATTGAATGCATCTCGGGATTTTTCTGACCCGTTTCGGGCTCCAATCAGGCAATAGGGCCTAAATTGGATTTTTTAATACTTATTTATTTAATTTTTGAAATTAATTATTTTTCCGGAAATTCAACCAGGATGGTGGTGACCGGAATTCCGTCTTGATTGTCGTGTTAAAGACCATTATTTATTTAAGCTTTAAATTATATATAATTGATTTAAATTGTGAAATTTGAGGATTTGTTCTTAATTGTTTGTTATTGAATATTTGATTGGTAGATGGCTAGGTATGGGTATATAGTGTTGGAGAAAACTTCCTTGAGTATTTTGAAGCTGACAAAACGTTTCCATTAGTCTAGTCTGAATACGAGCAAACTCTTCTATCAAAGTCTGAGGACCTCCAAACTACCGAGACTCAAGACTCAAAGTCTATCCTCATTGACAGTTTCTAGACCGTCGAATAAGGCTTATCCAGAACTGGATGTTTCGTTAAGGATTTGACTTTATCGACTGGTGAAGATCTCTTGGTTGGATATAGCATGACGGAATTCATTATTCAAATCAAGATTGATTCAGAGATTGTGGATTCGTTGATTGGCGAAGTATACTTGGAAGGTTCTACTTATGGAAACCTAGATCCCGATTGTATGGGCGAGCAGGATTGATGGGCTATCGTCATGTTCCTTAAATAGCTCGAAAATCTTCCTAATTGATTCTGTCCAACGGGTAGATTGGAACAATTCCTTTGGTAAGTGCCAATGGGTATGATGGCATAAAGGAGTATATAAGGAAGACGTTCCAGTTGTTCGAGTGCGTGCGTGATAGAAGAATTCCAAAGTCTGAAGCTCTTTGTTCTTAGTCAATTCATTTGTTGAGCAAAATCTTGTACGCAAAAGAGAGTCTATATCTTTGAGAGACTTTGAGGAAGTGTAGTAGAGTCTCTACACTGTGGAATCAAGGAAGAGCTTTACTATAACAACTCTTTTGTTCATAGTGAAATCCAGCCGGTGGGTTGTCAGTGCGGAAGAGTGGACGTAGGTTTGGATTAAGCTGAACCACTATAAACTCTGTGTTCAAATTCTCTTCATTACACTCTTTTACTTTGATTGTAACTTGTTTAGTTGACAAGAAAAAAATTTCCTTCTCATAATCTATTACTGAATAGTGCTATACACTTGTCTTTGAAATTTGTTTTTTACACCTATTCACGCCTCTCTAGGTGCTTATACTAGCATTCACATATAGCGCCAGTTACATTGATGGACTAAATAGTAGAGAGAATGGTGAGAGCTACCTGAGAATGTTAATGGCTGAGACCAATCAGGTACGATATTATTGGACATACGTGGTTCGGTGATTGGAGGTATCATTGGCGAAAACGGTGCCTTAAAGAACGCACGTGAATGACTTATAGACAAACATGGTTCCGTGATTAAGGAAATATCACTGGTGAAAACGACGCCTTAAAGAACTCACGATGTTGTCTATTGCCGATGTCACCTTGGCGAAAACGGTGCCCTAGAAAGGACACGTGGTTCGGTGATCAAGGATATCACTGGTGAAACCGGCGCCTTAAAAAACGCAGGGTGTCGGTGATCGGTATGTCATTGGCGAAAACAACGCCCGAGAAACGCATGCGATTTGGTGAAGGAGTATACCATTGGGAAATTATGGTATGAGTGGGAATGACCTAGAGGTGGTTCAAATGACATGTAATCGACTAAGTCGATTGATCAATGCTTGATCGGATGTCGTGAATTGTTTAAATATATGTGTTTAACCTTAATTTGCAGGTGGAATCTGAGGCCAAGGTAAGTCCTTTGATCTGTGCGTGTTTAGGCAGCCCATAGTGTATTGGCTTACTAATCGGGTCTTAGGGGGTAGAACTCGCTAAGACATGGTCTCATTGGTTATTGAATAACCATTTCAGGACCTTGAGGAGGAGCCAAGGAGGAGGAACCTAAGAAGGAGAGCACTGATGTGAAACCTGAGGAGGAGAAAGATTTTTGAAGCAGAAGATGACAAAGAGAGGGATCTTGAGTACAACCCGGATGTGGATTGAGATCCCATCCCTTTTTTGAACCCTGTCTTAGTGTAGATAGGTGTGAGACGAGTATGCTGTGAATAGTATTGTAAATATACTATGAGTTGTGCTTTCAAAAAAAGTGTGGTTGTGAATTTCAATATGAAAAATATGACCTGCTTTTCTATCCCATTGTTTTATTGTCTGGGATTTATAATTGCTCCCGCATGTGCATAATAAACAGAAAGGGTCAGCGATACTTAGTCCTGGGATATCGCACTTTAAAATCGACCAATAAGAAGGATGGGCACGTCCCTGAGGATCGGGGCGTGACATCCCTTTTTGTGATATCAGAGCGAAGTTCAAGATTGGAGTGATAAGGAGCGTTGACCATGGGATAGTTAGTAGGAGAGGCCTTTAAATTCATGCCGGTGCATGTCTGTGTTTGCTAAGTGCTAAAATTGTTTGTTGTTTGAATCGCTATGTTTCTAATTCAGTGTTGAATTGGAAGCAGGTGTCAGTTGTTTAAAGTGACACTATGAGCGATCAGGAGTCGAGGACTCCTGCAAAGAGGGCCAGTAGGGCCGTGACTCGGGGAAGAGCGCCGACTAGAGTCGGTACCCGAGGAGGCCATGGTCAAGTGCCAGCACAGGCTAGCAGGAGTGGAATGGTTCTACTTGTTGTAGATGCTTGAGTAGCACCACCTCTTGTTAGTGCTGGGGTAGCAGCCCCGAGTGAGCAAGGAACTGTCGGAATCAACCAAGCTCTAGATGTTATGCGGGAGATGATGGGGCAACAGGCCCGAGATCAAACTACCGCCTTTATTGCCACTGTTGAAGCCGCCGCCACTGCTGCTGCCAACGCTGCCATTGCTGCCACAGCTACTGCTGTACCTGCTGCCGCACCTGTCGCAGCACCTACCACAGCTCAAGCCGAAGGTCCACCTGGAATAGTGGTCGCGGACAGACCAATTCATCAGTTGGTAGAACAATTCCTTAAGTTGAATCCGCCTCGATTTACCAGGACCGGAGACCCTGAAGCTGCTGCCGTGGATCCAGAAATTGGAGAAAGCCTTTGCACTACTAATGTGCAATGAGACTGAAAAGGTAGTACTTGCAACTTACCAATTGGAGGAAGTTGCAGATACTTGGTGGACGACTCGAGGAACCATATTCCTAGAAGGCGTTGTTCCAGAGTGGAACGCCTTTCTAGAGGCTTTTAATGTCAAATATTTCTGAGAAACTGCCAGAGAGGTGAAGATGGTAGAATTTCAACGTCTTCGCTAAGGTTCCCTAACCGTCGATCAATATGAGGCGAAGTTCGCGGAACTTTAACATTATGCTCCTGAATTAATTGCGAATCCAGTAAACTGAGCGAGGAGGTTCCGAGAGGGATTCAGGCCAGACTTAAGAAGTACATTGATTTCCCTAAACCTAAGGACTTATAATGACCTTTATGAGAGAGCCCAAATGATCGAGAGAGATCAAAACGACAGAGCTGCCTCATCGGGGTCAAGATTTAACTCTCACCGAGAGAATATTCATCAGGGAAAAAGACCCATGCCCGGAGGTAAATCCCATGCCCCACCCTTCAAGAGAAGCGGATTCAATAGACAGATGCCCAATAACATGGGTATATGTCACTTTTGTGGAAGGCGACACGAAAGAGCTCCTTGCCCAGCCAGGATAGGAGCCTGTTTCGAGTGTGGCCAACAGGGCCACATCGCAAGGTATTGTCCAAAGAAGCAGAGAGGACAACCTCAATTGCCACCGCCACCACTGAGAGGATAGATAAGAGGGTATGTCCCTTAGAACATGCCACAAGGAGGACAACAGAGACCTCCAGCTTAAGGCACGATTTATGCAATCACACAAGGTCAGGCGGAAGCTGCGCCTAACGTGATAACAAGTATGGTTTCGCTCAACGACCAACTTGCTTATGCTTTGTTTGATCCGGGAACAACCCACTCATTTATTGCTGAGCAGTATGTTAAGTTGATAAGAGTCAGTCCTATATTATTGGAGTCGGCAATGTGCATATCTACACCCTTGAAAGATAAAGTTATTACTACTTTGGGTTGTTGGGGGTGCAAGTTAGTGATTGGTGAGCGAGAGGGGAAAATAGATCTTTTAGTCCTAGCCATGTATGATTTTGATTTAATAATTGGCATGGACTGGCTCACCAAGCAAAGAGCTAAAATGGACTGTTATCGTAAAGCGATTCAGTTTGACCTGATAGAGGGTGAGAGCTTCGAGTTTGTAGGAAGTCGAGGAGGACCCTTGATTGTCCTAATCTCGTCGCATGAGACAGCTCGTTTGTTAGACGAGGGTTGTCAAGGGTACCAAGCAACTATTGTGGATACGACAGTTGAGGAATTGAAAGTGGAGGACATTTCAGTTGTGCAAGAATTTCCAGATGTCTTTCCAAAAGAATTACCAGGATTACCGCCAGAAAGGGAGATTGAGTTTATAATTGAGTTAGCACTAGGGACAGAACCAATCTCAAAGGCACCTTATAGAATGGCGTTATCAAAGTTGAAAGAACTGAATGTGTAGATGCAAGAATTATTGGACAAGGGGTTTATTTGTCCTAGTGCATCGCCTTGGGGAGCACTAGTTCTATTTCTTAAGAAGAAAGATGAATCGTTGTGCCTGTGCATCGACTACCGACAGCTCAACCAGGTAACCATTAAGAACAAATATCCCCTCCCAAGGATTGATGATATGTTCGATCAGTTACAAGGAGCATCGACATTCTCGAAGATTAATTTGAGGACGGGATATGATCAGCTGAGAATTAAGAAAGAGGATATTCCTAAGTCAGCATTTCGTACTCGGTATGGTCACTATGAGTTCACAGTGATGCCATTCGGGTTGACGAATGCTCCAGTTGCTTTCATCGATATGATGAACCGGATATTTAAAGAATATTTAGATCAATTTGTGATCGTGTTCATTGATGATATCTTGGTTTATTCAAGGAGTGATGAAGAGCATGAGAATCACCTGAGATTAGTACTCCAGACCTTAAGGACGCATTAGGTGTATGCTAAGTTTAGCAAATGCGAGTTTTGGTTAACTCGTGTTACGTTCCTAGGTCATGTGATTTCCGAAGAAGGAATCTCCGTCGACCCGAGCAAGATAGAAGCCGTGATCAATTGGTAGAGACCGACATCAGTGACAGAAATCAGAAGTTTTCTGGGATTAGCAGGTTATTACAAATGATTTGTAGAAGGTTTCTCAGCGTTAGCATCACCTCTAACTAAGCTCATGAAGAAAGAAGAGAAATTTGTATGGTCAAACAAGTGCGAGCGTAGTTTTCAAGAGCTGAAGGAAAAGCTGACTACTGCACCTGTGCTGACAATTCCATCTGGTCCTGGAGGATTCGAGATCTACAGTGATGCGTCATTTAGAAGGTTGGGTTGCGTGCTGATGCAACATGGTAGGGTTGTTGCATACGCTTCCCGCCAGTTAAGACCTCATGAATTGAACTATCCGACGCATGACTTAGAACTTGCAGCCATCATATTTGCATTGAAGATTTGGAGGCACTACTTGTGCGGGGAAAGGTTTCAAATCTTCACGGACCATCAGAGTCTCAAGTATCTGTTCTCTCAGAAGGAGTTGAACATGAGATAGCGCCGATGGATGGAACTGCTAAAAGACTATGACTATGATATTTTATATCACCCAGGAAAGGTGAACAAGGTCGCTGATGCTTTAAGTCAAAAGTCTTAAGTGGCTCATATATTGATTAAGGACTGGAACTTAATCGAGAGAGCTCGGGATTCGGTATTCAAATTTGAGGTAGGCCACCTCTCGAGTTTTACGGCCACCCTCAGAATTGTACCCAGATGTACAGAGAATTCTTTAGGAAGACGCAGATAAAAGGAAGGCTGATTTTCAGATTGCTGATGACGGGACTCTAAGGTTCCAAGGACGTTTGGTTGTACCTGACGATGTCGAGCTTAAAGAAGAAATTTTATCTGAGGCACATCGTAGCATTTACAGCATTCATCCTGGAAGCACTAAAATGTACCAAAACCTGCGTCAACACTACTAGTGGTCGAGTATGAAGGTGCATATCGCCAAGCATGTCGTCAAGTGTTTGACTGTCAGCAAGTAAAAGCTCAACATTGCAAGTCGAGAGGACTTCTACGACCTCTCATGATCCCATAATGGAAATGGGAGCATATCACGATGGACTTCGTGACTGGACTACCAAGAAGTTAGAGAGGGAATGATTCGATCTGGGTAGTAGTCGACAGACTAACGAAGTCGGCTCACTTCATTGCAGTGTGAAATGACCTCACTCTGGATAGACACGCAGACCTATATGTGCGCCAAGTGGTTCGAATGCATGGAGTGTCGGTAACGATAACGTCAGATAGAGACCCAAGGTTTACAGCCGCTTTTTGGAAGAGCTTGCAGAGTACTCTTGGTACAAAACTTCAGTACAGTACGGCATATCATCCTCAGACGGATGGCCAGTCCGAGAAGACAATTCAGACTCTCGAAGACATGCTGAGAGCTTGTGTAGTAGACTTCAAGGGAAGTTGGGAAGATCAGATTCATCTGGTAGAATTCGCTTACAACAACAGTTATCAGCAGAGTATTCAGATGGCCCCATTCAAAGCATTGTATGGCGAGCATGCGAGAACACTAGTGTGTTGGGATGAAGTTGGAGAAAGAAAGATAACAGGCCCAGAGTTGGTTCAGCAGTCAATGGATGTTGTGGCAGTGATCAAAAACAAATTAAAGACAGCGCAAAGCAGACAGAAAAGTTACGCAGATAAGCGCTGAGGTCTTTGGAATTCCAAGTTGGTGATCACGTTTTTCTGAAAGTATCACCAATGAGGGGAACTTCGCGCTTTGGTAAGAAAGGCAAATTGAGTCCGAGGTACGTAGGTCTATTTGAGATTCTTGAGAGAATCGGGACCTTAGCGTATCGTCTTGCGTTACCGCCAAGATTGGCGCAAGTGCATGACGTCTTTCACGTGTCGATGTTAAGGAAGTATGAGCCTGACCCGACCCACGTGCTCAATTTAGAGGAATTGGACTTGGATGACCATGTGTCATATGTTGAAAGCCCGATTCAAATTGTGGATTGCAAAAAGCAAGCTCTGCGTACAAAAACCATCCCGTTGGTCAAAGTGGTCTAGCAACACCACGGTAGAGTATGAGCGACATGGGAGACTGAGGAGTCAATGAGAGAATTATACCCCCACCTTTTCTATCAAGTCTTGTAAGGTTTAAATTTCGAGGACGAAATTTTTATAAGAGGGGAAGAGTTGTGACATCCAGATTTCTCAACCCTGTCTTCTACTGAATAAATCGGGCATTTCATTGACGCACCTATAAGGTTATTCTCAGAGCCGATCACTCTCAAGATAACTAGACTATCTGGGGAAATTATTAAGGAATTTTAAGGCGATAGACTTGAGAACTCGATCATGAATCGGCTTCTCGACCGTGTCCACTTTAGAGGTCATTACGGCACAGTTAAAAATCGATTTGAAATTATAGATAGACTGGATCGACGAAATGTGTGGCTAATCGTCGGTGACACCACTAAATTAGAAAATTATCGTCGGCCGACACCGGATCGATTTTCTTATTGCTTTGGTACCACGTGTTCGTAATTGAATCATCGAGATTTTCACGACAATCGAGAGTCGCCAATGAGTCGAGTGGGTTCATAGTGGTTCAAAGAAAATCGACCACGGGTCATTTGCACTTAAAAATTTCTGAAAGTTACCCGATAGCCTAGGTCACGCTAAAAACGCGTCGAATGGAAATTAACCGTGAATTCAAGTTCGATTTCAGAAATTGAAGTTTCTATCATGTCACAATAAATTCTAGGAGTATCGAATTAGTCTCAGAAAATTTTTCTTACAACCAACACGTTTTGGGAAAAAGTCGTCGCCGGATTGTTTTAGTGTAGAAAATGACGAAGGTGGTTTTCGATTGCGAAATTGAGAAGCGTGAAGGATTATTAGATGAGGAAAATTGTCAATTGAGGCATTGAAGTGCCAATTGATTTTTGTAGAGGTCAAATAAAATTAAATCGAGCAAGTTCGATGTCCAATTGAGGAGGGCTTGTGCCAAAATTCGTGTACCCCACAAAGCCACAACCTTTGGACCACTTTGTCTTCTAGAAGAGGGTGTTTTGATGGCCTATTGAAAGCCAAGTATTCTTACATGGCCAAGAGTGACTTTGGAAGATATTTTGTGAAATATCCAACCAAGTGGAGCCCAACTCTCACTCATCTCCATCTCATTTCCCTCACACCCCCACAACTGGATAGCCTCTCTTTCCCCTTTTCATTTCGTGTGACACTCCCAGCTGAAGAAGACGAAGCTGCTTGCTAAAGACCCCCGCTGCCGGTTGCACGTCACCGCTGCCACCTGCCAATGTATTGGCTTGCTTCGGTCAACAAGAGCAACACGTGAAGCCGTTGGTCGACCGCTTGAAGCCCACTCCTCCGTCCGCCAGCGAAGCCTTGCTCCACGCCCGTAGCAACGAAGAAACAGCGGAATCAGAGGCAGCCAGGACCGCTACACGCCTGCACATCGCCAGCACTCCACCTTCGCTGGTCGCTCCTCCCCTCTGCGCCACTTGTCCATGCCCTACGGATCTTCAGTCAACAGCAGCAGGGTTCCTCCCATTCGGTTGACCGAAGCTGCCATCTGCCCATCCACGCGTCTTCCAGCTGCCAGCGCCAGTCAACGAGCAAGCCCAGCAGAAGCCCTTCGGTTGACCCCACAAGCCAGCGAAGCCACTCGAACTTCTCTCCAGCCACGCGTCTTCATCAGCGCAACAACAACCGTTCAACCCAACGAAGCCGCACGTCACCGAGCCATCGTTCCTTGCGTCTTCAGCTCGAGTCACGTGTCTTCAGCCCACGATCAGCCAACGAGCCCATTCCTCCATCGCAACACATCTTGTGAAGTTGAAGTCCAGTCTGTTCTCGGCCCAAATTACAGTCTTCAAGCCCATTCAAAACTACACCAGCAGGAGCTCCATTGAGCCCAGCAAACCGGCCCATTTCAACAATTCCAGCCCAGTGAATTTTCTTTGGGCCGCAAGTTAGGCCAAAATTCGGCCCGAGTTCAGCCCGTGAAGAAAGCCCATTTGCAGTTAGGCCCAAGCCCAAGAGCAAGCCCACTCCGAGTACAAGAACAAATCTCAATTGGGCTGAGATTTGTTAGGCCAAAATCAAGGCCGGTCTAAGCCCGCCGGTGTCGTCGAAAGCCCGATTTCAGCCGGCTGTCGCGGTGATTTGGTCTCCGCTTTTACCAAGTGAGTTTTACTCACTAATGCTTTCTTAGTTTGCTAATTATGCTTAGGGTTGGTTAGATTTAATTAAGTGCAATTAGGTGGTTAGATTAGGTTAGAACAACTAAATTAGTGACTTAATGATGCATGTTAGGTGGTTAAACTTAGTCATTAGCAAGTAGAGAGCCTCTAATATTTATTGAATGCATCTCGGGATTTTTCCCGACCCGTTTTGGCTCCAATTAGGCAATACGGGCCTAAATTGGATTTTTAATTTTATTTATTTATTTTTCGAAATTAATTATTTAATTAATTATTTTTCTAGAAATTCAACCGGGATGGCCGGTGACCCCAATTCCGTGCTGATTGTCGTGTTGGAGACCGTTTATTTAATTGAGCTTTAAATTATATAGAATTGATTTAAATTGTGAAATTTGAGGATTTGTCCTTAATTGTTTGTTATTGAATATTTGATTGTTAGATGACTGGGTATGGGTATATAGTGCCAGTTACATTGATGGGCTATATAGTAGAGAGAATGGTGAGAGCTAACTGAGAATGTTATTGGTTGAGACCAATCAGGTACGATATTATTGGACATACGTGGTTCGGTGATTGGAGGTATCACTGGCGAAAACGGTGCCTTAAAGAACGCACGTGAATGACTTATAGACAAACGTGGTTCGGTGATTAAGGAAATATCACTGGTGAAAATGACGCCTTAAAGAACTCACGATGTTGTCTATTGCCGATGTCACCTTGGCAAAAATGGCGCCCTAGAAAGGACACGTGGTTCGGTGATCGAGGATATCACTGGTGAAAACGACGCCTTAAAGAACACACGGTGTCGGTGATCGGTATGTGATTAGCGAAAATGACGCCCAAGAAACACATGTGATTTGGTGAAGGAGTATACCATTGAGAAATTATGGTATGAGTGGGAATGACCTTGAGGTGGTTCGAATGACTTGTGTTCGACTAAGTCAATTGATCAATGCTTGATCGGATGTCGTGAATTGTTTGAATATCTATGTTTAACCTTAATTTGCAGGTGGAATATGAGGCCAAGGTAAGTCCTTTGATCTGTGCATGTTTAGGCAGCCCATAGTGTATTGACTTACTAATCGGGTCTTAAGGGGTAGAACTCGCTGACACGTGGTCTCATTGGTTATTGAATAACCATTTCAGGACCTTGAGGAGGAGCCAAGGAAGAGGAACCTGAGAATGAGAGCACTGATGTGAAACCTGAGGAGGAGAAAGATTTTTGAAGTAGAAGATGACAAAGAGAGGGATCTTGAGTACAACCCGGATGTGGATTGAGATCCCATCCCTTTTTGAACCCTGTCTTAGTGTAGATAGGTGTGAGACAAGTATGCTGTGACTAATATTGTAAATATACTATGAGTTGTTCTTTCAAAAAAAGTGTGGATGTGAATTTCAATATGAAAAATATGACATGCTTTTCTATCCCATCGTTTTATTGTCTGGGGATTTATAACTGCTCCCGCATGCGCATAATAAACAGAAAGGGTCGGCGATACTTAGTCCTAGGATATCGCACTTTAAAATCGACCAATAAGAAGGATGGGTGTGTCCCCGAGGGTCTGGGCGTGACAGGAAGAGCTTATCCATCTTAGTTCCAGCTGGTTGGATTGTCCTTGGGTGGTGGCTGGGGATTTTAACGCCATTCGGGACCCCTCGAATCGCGTAGGAAGCTCAAATACCCGGCTCCCCTCCTTTGATGATATTGGGCATTGCTTAGCCTAGGCAAAGTTAGAAGACTTAAGGTATGTGGGCTATCACTACACTTGGTCTTCATCTTTGGGTGCCAATCGGAAATTGAGGAAAATATACAGGGTGTTAGTTAATACAAAATGGTGCCAAGTATTCTCTTATTAGGAAGCCTCTTTCCTAGCTTCAGGAATTTCTGACCATAGTCCTATGGTGGTTAAAGTTGTAGCTCCACTTTCTTCTAGAAAGCCATTTAAGTTCTTCCACTTTTGGATGAAGCACCTAGATTTCTGTGATATTCTTGCTCAAGTGTGGGACATCCCGGAGTGGGCACCCCCATGTTTAAGCTTTGCTGCAAGCTTGGAACTCTTAAAGGCCGCCTTAAGCAACTTAATAGGGAATCCTTCTTAGATATTTCCATTAGAACGGCAAATGCAAGGCAAGCACTACAGCTCACTCAGGATGCTTTAATGCATGACCCCAGCAACCTTTCGCTTGCGGATTTGGAAAGGAGTCAACTCAGGATCTTCTCGAATCTTAGGATGCAAGAGGAGTCCTTCTACAGACAGAAGTCTAGAGTCAAATGGTTGAAGGAGGGTGATCTAAACACTAAATTATTCTATCACTCTGTGAACAAAAGGCACCTGAGGAATAGAATACTCTCAATCTCGGACACGTCAGGTAATCTTGTGAATGATCCTGGTGCTGTGCAACAGGTATTTGTCTCGTATTTTCAGAACCTCTTGGCCTCTTCGGACTCTCCTTCTCACCCAGCTATCCAGGAGATTCAAGGGATCTTGCGGTAGTTGTTGAGTGAGGAGCACGTTAGCTTCCTTTCTCGGCCTGTTTCAAAGATGGAAATTCATGAAAACCTCTTCTCCTTAGCTATGGGCAAGGCTCTAGGTCCTTATGGTTTCAATGTTGATTTTTTCAAACTTAACTGGGATGTAGTTGGGCCATTCGTGTTGGAGGCATTAAGGACTTCTTTACTTTCGGGAATCTTTTGCGTGAAGTAAACAACACTATTGTAGCCTTTGTGCCTAAGACTCCAAATGCATCATTAGTTTATGACTTTAGACCAATTGCTTGTTGTAACACTATATACAAATGTATTACCAAGATCATAGCTAGCAGATTGGCGGCCGTCTTACGGTCCGTGATTAGTACTTCTCAAAATGCCTTTGTTAAAGGCCGAAGAATCAGTGATAACATCCTCCTCGCTCAAGAGCTATTTAGTGGCTTCCATGTTGATCCTTACTTGCCGAAGTGTGCTATTAAGGTAGACTTTCGGAAAGCCTATGACACCATCGATTGGGCCTTCTTGGAAGTAACTCTCCAAGCTTTTGACTTTCTTGATCATTTGATTAGGTTGATTATGACATGTGTCCGAACCCCAAAGTTCTCCACCTCAATCAATGTGGAGCTCCATGGTTTCTTTCCTAATGGACGGGGCCTTTGCCAAGGAGATCCTATGTCGCCTTACCTATTTACTTTAGCGATTAAGGTATTCTCTGGGTTCTCTATCAGCAATCTAGGCAGCATGGGTTCAAATATTTTTGGAGGTGCAAGCCCACATGCCTTTCCCACTTATTTTTTGCTGATGATGTATAACTCTTTTGTTAAGCGGATATGGCTTCTGTTTCTTTTCTTAAAGATGGGCTTCTCACTTTCTCCTCTTGGAGTGGATTAACACCAAACTTGAACAAAAGCAAAGTTTTTCTTGTGAGGGGTACACTCCATTCTCATTCCTTAATTCTCCAGACTCTCGGCTTCAGGGAAGGCATCCTCCCGGTCCGTTACCTTGGAGTTCCCATCATATCATCTCGGTTGAGCAAGTCTCACTGCAATGCCTTGGTAAACCTTATAACATCAAGGGTACAATCCTGGGCACAATGCTTCCTCTTCTTTGCAAGCCGACTTCAACTAATTAGATCAGTCCTTCATTCTATGCAAGTGTATTGGGCCAACATCTTCATGTTACCTAGAGCGGTGTTAGATCGCATTGAGCAAATTCTTCGGCAATTTCTCTGAAAGGGCCTTGGCCTTGGGTCAGGGGGTGCAAAAGTGGTATGGGAAAACGTTTGTCTCCAAAAACAAGAGAGAGGACTCGGCATTCGTAATCTCCGTGATTGTAATACAACAGCGATGTTGAAACATATATGGATCATATTTACAAATAAGGAATCTCTTTGGTGTAAATGGATCCACTCTACCTTTTAAAAAGAAGAACTTACGGGTAGTTAATAAGCCTACTTTTTGTTCTGGGTGTGGAGGAAATTGCTAGATCTCATAAGGGACTTCCAACAATATTTTAAATGGCAGGTGGGTGATGGCTGCTCCATTTCTCTTTGGTTTGATCCATGGCATCCCCGCGGACTTCTAAACTTGTTTGTTATAGACTCTTTTATCTATCGGTCGGGGCTTCCCGGGCATGCTAATTAGCGGACTTGTTCTCCGCCTTAGGCCAAGCGACCAAAGATTTCCTCCAATCTTGGACGCATCCCCTGCCTATTCTCAACCAGACTCCTGCCAAGCTATTATGGTCGCAGCACTTTTCAGGTATCTTTTCTATCTCTTCAGCTTGGGAAACCATTCGCCGGAAGAGCAATTTGGTGCCTTAGTCCTCATTTGTTTGGAATAGAACGCTTATCCTATGACATCCGAAATTTCACCAACCTTTATTAGTGTAATCAAATTGTTAAGAGCTCGGATTATTTTAGATCGGGCCAGAAAGCAAACCCGATGGATTGTGAGGAATGTGTGGGCTTGAGAAGTAAGCAGGCCACACGAATTGGACTTGAAAAGCCAAATGAGAAATTATGGGCTTAGACTTGGCTTGGAGCGAGCCAAGGCTTGGATCTGTTAGAATAGTTTAGTGGACCGTGATTGTTATAGATTGAGCCTGTTGGGCCAGAAACGGGTATTTAGGCCAGAGTAATCCTATTTTCGATTAAGTCTATAGATTATAGTTATGATCATTTGATTAGCGATTGTAATGCTAATGTCAATTTCTAACTTTAGCATTTCTTGTGATAAATTTTCTAGAGACTAACACTAAGTAGCTAATATGTCATATGATTTCATAAATTTGTATAATTACAAGAGGATTGAAATTTAGTGGAATCGAAAGGGAATTAAGTGAAAAACATTTGAGACTAATGAACTGACTAACGACATGGATTAAAGGTTAATTGATGGTGAACGACATATGGCGAAAGAAGCCATGCATGAAGGCCACAACTTCTCTCTCATTTCTCTTTGCGCTCTCTCTTCTCCCACGGTTCTCTTCCTAAAAACCAAAACCAAGCAAAGGAGACATCATCATTAGATTTGCTAATGATTAGCCTAGCCTAGGGATTAGTCTATAGCCCCATTTCCCCTCGTAACTCTCACCATCATCTCTCTCTCTCTCCAAAACCGAGAACTTCCATCTTCTTCTTCTCCTCTCTCTCTCTCTCTCTCTCTCGGTTGAGCAGCGAAGAACCAGTAGCAAGTCCCTAAACAAAGGTAAGGAAAGATAAGTCTCTAAACTAGAAGTTAGATGTGATGTTGCTGTCTTGTGTTGGATTGAGCTAGATAAGCTCTAGATTGAAGTTATAAGTCATTGCATGTTGCATTAGAGTCTTGCATGTTTAGAAACTTGAGAGTGAGTGAGCTGTGATTGTCGAGTAAGGTGGAGAGGTGACTGCCGAGTGAGGAAAAGGTGATGTATGTTGCGGTAGATGAGCCAAGGTGCGGGTATTAGCTTTGAACTGAGCTATGAAGGGTTCTAGGTGAATGAAAACATGCTATGGTTACCCTAGATGCTGTGGAAGAGTGTCGAGATATTACAAGAAGGATTGGTAGAAAAACTAATGGTTTAATTTAGCTAGAGATGAAGAAAATAGTGTAAAACATTTCTGTTCTAGAGAAATATAGATGGAAAGCTTTTTATTTTGTATCACCTTGATTTCTAATGATGAAGATAAGAAAGAAGAATAATTTTACATGATAGAACATTCATTAGATCAAGTTCAGCATCTATTTATAGTAAAGTTAATGAGAAAATGTGTTAGTAAGAGTATTTACCTTGAACTAGCAAGCTGTAATATAGAAAACAGTAATACCTTCGATGACTCTATGAATTTTCTGTAATTTTTTTATATAGAATTGGACTTCTGACCCTTAATAAAAGTTGTAGGAAACATCCTTAGGAATAACATATTAAAATTTGAGAACAAACGGACAAGTTTTGGCTAGTAAAATGATTTTTCTCTGTAGTTACTAAATCTGGAAATTTGCTGCAGAATTTTAGGAAAAAAGATAGCAATTACTACTCTTAATACAGTGATATATAGACTTATTTTTCTTCATGGAAAATTTTAATCTATGTCTCTTCTATAACATACCAAAATTTCGTATCAATCAGATAAGATTTGATATACCTTCTGTGTCTGTGATCAAAACTGTTCATTTTAGTCCATAAACTGTTTTGACCCGAGAATGAGAAATAGTTGTTGCACCCCTTGTACTTGACTTGTATGACATATATGGAGTCTAGTGACCTTATGATAGTTGTTAGTCTATACATGAGTAAGCCTCATTTATCATTTGAAGTATAGGTACCAATAGTGGCATGCGTGTGCAGTGAGTGTGATGCATAGTGCTTGATTATGGGGTAAAAATCTGTTAGGCATGGTATGGGACGTGCCGAAATGGGTTTTATCTTATAATTTGGACACGTAAATGTGTTTCATACATGAGAGTTAAGTGTATAGATTATACTTGAGGTAATGGTGTATTTTTTAGGTCTTTTGCATACGATGATTACATTAATCAAAGGTGTGATGGGCGAAATGTGTGCTTGAATGAGTAAGAGATTTCCATTGGTACTGAGATGCCGGTGATGCCCCTCAGAAGTTGGGATGCCCATGCTGTGTGATCTTGGATGCCTCAGTCCCGTGTTACTGAGATGCCTCGGAGTGAGATGCCCTTGTGTGTGATCAAGGATGCCCCGGTTGTCTGATACTGGGATGCCTCGGAGTGAGATGCCCCATGCTGTGTGATCTTGGGAGGACCTTGGTTGTGTGATACCGGGATGCCTCGGAGTGAGATGCCCATAATGGAAATATTGTGGAAGTCCGGATAGGGAATTCCGGAAGTGACTCGATTGGGCCGGCAGAGTTCCAGTGGGTAAACTGATCGAGGGTGGATCTGATATTCACACTAAATTATAATTCTACTTGGCGAGTGAGTTCATCCATTATTGTTGCATTTCATCTTTATATATATATATGGATGCATTTAGGACGTTTCATATAAGGTGGTTATACATATGGTGCATTAATATTCTTTTAGTTATACCTGTGACAATCCTGTTTTAGTATCTTAAGTTGTTTGGTCATGATTCTCTTGTAAACTTGATAGCTATGGATTGTCTAGGTTAGAGTCTTATTATTTCTTTACTGGGCATAGTTGTTGCTCATTCCTTATATTTTTCAGATTGAAAGTATGGACGTGCCGCCGATAGCTCATTATGGCGTGATAGCACTTATTGAGGCTACCTTTAGTGATGTGTTTGACCCTGATGTGGATATGACTTTTATGAAGTATGAGGCTACGCTGTGGATGGATGATGGTAGAGCTGAGATGATTCCGATGAGGTTCGTCGCATGGTTTGTCAACCATGAAGGAGAGATGTTTGGCCCTCTTCCTTATGGTGCTGATGGACTAGGAGCTTGGACGGATGGCGCCTAGACGCCTATGATCGTGTAGAAGCTGGAGGAACGTCTTTTGTTTTTTTGACGAACGTGGGCTTGTGTGGGATTAGTGGAGTTAGATAACCCCTCACCCTTTTCCCTGGCTATTTACTTTCGCCTTTACTTTTGATCTTGTAAATATGATGTAAATAGGCGATGAACATGTAAGAAGTCCAGGTTGATTTTTGTAGGCCCGAATGCTGCTAAGGAAAGTAACAAAGCTTCTCATGATCTTTATCTATCTCATAAACGGATTGTTTAATATTGTGAACTGGTAGGACTATTGCAGGATAACCTTCTAACATAAAGTTTAGATTTTAAATAATCCATGTTATACATGCTAACCTTCAAAAGTGAACACCTTAGGCTAACTATGGAAATTATAAATCCTGCAAGATGATAATCTTTAATTTCCGCTTGCACTTAGTACGTGACACTACTGGGACGTCACATATCCTCCGGTACCAATTCCACCTATGGCTCATCTCGAGGAATCGATTACCCACCCAGGTTTTGCTATTTTCATATGGTAGAATTGCCAATGCGTCTTGTGCCTTTTGCAATTCTGCACCGGACTCTAGAGACCACTTATTTTTTGGGTGCCATATTTCTATTGGCCTTGCTACATTTTGGGCTTCAAGATGCAACCTCCCATGGAAAAATAGGTCATGGGTGGAGAATTTATAATGGGCCATTAATTTCCTATCAGGCAATGAATTCTATCAAGCTATTGCTCATTTTTCCTTTGCCGCTCTTTGTCATATAATATGGAAGGCTAGGAACAATATATTGTTCCATGGGCAGGCTTTGTTCATTCCGGCTTTGAAACAACACCTCTCCAAAGTCGTCAAGGACAAGGCTCTCATTTTCAAACAGTTTGCGGACACTCCAAGACACAGAAGGATACAAAGAAGTTGGGGACTGGATCCCTCTCTTTTCTCTTTATAGGTGTCAGATCTTCTTTAGATCTTGTTTGAGGGCCGCTGCTATTTTGGTTTCCCCTCCTTCTTTTTTACTCTCGGTGGCCTTCCACTCTTTGTGACTTGTTTGTCATCGTGAGTGTAAGTTTTTGGTGCCGAGACTTCCTTTTGTAAAGTTCCATTGGTAAAAGTCAATATACATCTTATCTTACCAAAAAAAACAAAACTTACTTAAATATAAATATGAGCAATTAACATATTCGTTTTCATTTTCACTCAAATTGCAAACATCCTAAAGCCATGATTGTTTCAGAAGTTAGGAAATTTTTCAATTCTTGACGATGTAGTAATTTTATTTGACATGAGAAGAATCAGTTTTTTTCAAATCTAAAAGTTTCATTATTAGTTATTTAATAAATACTCTTAGGGAACTCCTTAACAACATAAAATCTCTTGCTCAAATTCTAAACAAAAACAAAAACAACCATAAGAGACATTCTAAATAGAAACTTAAATTGCTTTGCTTCTAGGGATCTCGTGAGAGTAAATGTCAACATGATGCTCCAATAAACTCGTCGGTCACTTAAATTCCAAATGAGTGATCTAAACAAAACTCTAGTGTGCTATGTTGCCTATGAGTAAAGAGATCCAAGGAGCGACTTCTCACATTATTGCCACTTTATCCTATATTGTGACTTCTCTTAACTTCCATATTTTTAAACTTATCCCTTTTATTTTTGGAAAAATGACATAAGTGATCCTTAAACTTTAGCCCAATGTGCAATGTGATTTTTGAACTTTATATCAATGTGCAATGTCATCCCGAACTTTTAATTAGTTCAATATGGTCTCAGGACTTTTGGTACATATTTAATTTTGTCCCTTAACAATAAAATGTCATTGATCTCGAATTAATGGAAAGGCAACACCAAACACTTTCATATAATTCAGGGACTATATTAAACATGCACTAAAAGTCCAAAGATCACATTGAACAAATTCAAAATTTAGGGACCACATCAAATAAATTAAAGATTTACGGATCACATTACATATTAGGCCAAAGTTCAGAGACTATTTGTTTCATTTATCCCTTTGTTTTGTAAACTAATTTGTCTACATTTTTATGAATATTTCATTACCAATGTAATTTGAGAGAACCACCACACATGTATGCACATTGGCGTTCTTGCATGAAGTTTAAGTACCTCTTCCCCTCCATCATCTTGATTGTAATCTCTTTCCATATACTATAGTATTTTCCATTTTTTGACCTTCAAGATATTTTGAATCTTCGAGCATAGTCACATGATACCTTCTGCACTTCGTGAAAAGGAAAAAAATAGTTCTAACACACCTTGTACATTCTTGATTTCTATAATTTTTGTCAATGGATCTCATAATTTTTTTCTTTTATAATCCGAGAACACAACCATAATTAGGAAATGATATGGAGGGAGACTAAAACAACAACCCACCACCATGACCATTCACTCAAAGTTGAATTCCCCAAGGTAGGAGTCGAACCCACAGCAATTGATTTTTTCAACCAAAAGCATGAGAACGGCTTTACCATTGGGTCAATTTCAATGTAGGTTCTCGGAATTTCACCATACATAGAAAATAAATAAACAGAATAAGACCCATTAGTGTTTAAACAAGAAGGGAAGTACACGGGCTCCATATCAATATCAGGGAGACTTGACAGGTCGTCCTAGAAGCCGGACTTCACAAGAAGCCGTTTGGATGTTTTGACAAAAGAAGGCAGCATTCACCAGCAAGTCTTCATCTCTCTTTGTGCCGTAAAAAATTCACTAAGAAAAATGACATTTTGGAGAAGAAGTGACAAATCGTCCCTACCCGTTTTTGTTTGGGGTGTAGACATGAGATTAGTACCTTTCCTTGCACTACTCATGGGAAGATACAGTCCACTAGAAGTTACTATCCATTAAGGATTAGAAGGGAGGTTGACCTAGAAAAGTTTCTCAGTCCTCTCAAATATCAGCTAAAATTTTATCAAATTTTTGCGGAAGGCTAATTTGAGGACCCGTGCCATGCGCAAACACTCTTTATACTAATATGATTATTTATAACTCCGATGAAATAGTGTGCTAATTCATAGTACTTTCTAAAAACATTAGAATCGATCTTTCCATTGATTTTTCTATTTTCAATGCAGTAATATAATGTCGATGTTTATTGTGACTAAGTTGTAAAATAGGCTTATGATTCTACAACATTAAATTCTTTTGACAAATTAGTGAGACAAAGCATAAAGCACTAATATAAACATTAAGGAAACTAGTATATAGTGATTATAGAGTTCAAGATGCGATGTTAGTCAAACTTGTTTATAGAAAAAAGAGTAATGTCTAGTTAGGATACTATGTGACGTTATATTACATTTAACCAAAGGAAATTAAAATAGTATTTCGCTAGAATTGCTCCTGCAACGAAATATCTTATAAAACCTATAGTATAAAACATTAAAGGTACATTTGGTTCAGCATTCACAATGGGCTTTCAGCCTCAACCGGGGAAATGTTGGATCGTTTGGCAACTATTTTGAAGTAGCTTTTAAGTGAAAGTCAGCATTGGGGAGGTTGAAAGCCTAATGCTAGTAGGGACTAACTTTGAGCTTTCAACATTTGGCCAAATACTGAAACTTATTTTTTCTTTCCAAAACTATCATCACTCATTCTTCAAATTTCTTATTTTGCCCTTGTTATTATCTTTTTAAATGCCAAAATAAGGCTAAAAAAATCAAAATTATATAAATGCTAAAATTAAATATATTTTAGTCTGTTTAAAAAATTATTTATATATTTAATTTTTTAAGCACATATATTTGATTTTTTTTGGCATTATTGTCAAAATTTATATTTAAAAAGTTGCATACATTATTTTTTTCAATTTTAAACAAATAATTTTTTAAAATTAAAAAATTCTGAGGAAGGGTTTGGTCTTTTTTTAAAAAAAAATTTATATATGTGTATCTGATTTTTTAGCATTATTTTCAAATTTATTTTTATAAAGTTACATACATTATTTTTCAATTTTAAACAAATTAAAAGTAAAAAAATTTGATGAAGGATTTGGTCCTTTTTAATTATATATATATGTATTTATTTTTAGCATTCTTGTCGAAATTTATATTTAAAAAGTTACATAAATTTTTTTTTTTCAATTTTAAACAAATAAAAATTAAAAAAAAATCCAACGAAGGGTTTGATCATTTTTAAAAGAAAAATTTATATATATATATATATATATGTATTTTATTTTTAGCGTTATTTTCAAATTCATATTTAAAAAGTTGCATACATTATTTTTTTAATTTTAAACAAATAAAAATTAAAAAATTTCAACGAAGGATTGGTCTTTTTAAAAATATATATATATATGTGTGTGTGTGTGTGTTTGATTTTTTTAGCATTATTGTCAAAATTTATATTTAAAAAGTTGCATATATTGTTTTTTTTCAATTTTAAGCAAATAAAAATTAACAAATTCCAATGAAGAGTTTGGTCTTTTAAAAAAAATTATATATGTATTTGATTTTTTTAGTATTAGTGTCAAAAATTATATTTAAAAAGTTGTATATATTATTTTTTTCAATTTTAAACAAATGAAATAAAAAACTAATATTAATCATTCAAAGGGTTTTTCAAATGTGTTTTCTACTAAACGGCATTTCTCTCAAAGTTGCTTCTCAAAGCATAGTTTGCCAAACGACCTTTGCATTTACCTAAAGTCCTCTAGGCAAAACTACTTTGCATTTTCCCAATGGGCTTTCAAAATGCTAAACCAAATGCACCATAAATATACAAAGTGGCTAGAGTTTGAGGTTGGAGCGGTTCATGAGCGTGTAATGACTATATCCATCCCTCGTGCCACTCCTTTTAGGGGGTGGGGCCAATATATTTGATATTGAGACTTTTACCCTATGTTCGGAGATGAATTTTTGCTGGGGAATGAATTAATATGGAATGGAATGTGACACCCCGAACCCTTCTAGGGTCGCCACAGGCACCTGGCGTTACACCTAATTACATCTCTTATGCCGAAGTGTCGTAATTCATAGACATTACTTTTTTTTTTTTTAAAACGGTCCCAGCGCGACTCATTAGCTGAAGCAAAATAAAACATCACCATCTCTCCCCCTACCAACCATGATACAAATACACACCACTAATCACCATGATTAATAGACAAGCCACGACACTTTATTTACATATATTTTCAAGATGGGATTTCTTTGGGTCGATACATCAAAAGGAAAAGCCAGGACTCAGCCATGTCCGGCCTAAAGCCCCAAAAAGAAACCCTTGACCCGTTACAACTCACGTGCTAAATCCCCATCATCAGTGTCGGCTAAACTATCCCCAAAAATATCCAGCTCCTACTTGTCACGCACGAGCCCTCACACCCAACCCAGTGCATCAGGCGGTGGCGGCGGCAACATCCCTTGTATCACCCCATCGCGACGAACGTGGACGGAGATGAACTCCTGGACAACCGGGCCCCCAAGCCAGGCCTACATCGTACATGACTAAACAGCGCACTCGAGTATATGTCAATCCAAGAACAGAAGGACAGCCAAACCCCTCGCACTCGACCTCGACATCGGATGGTAGACCGTAAAACACACCCCGCGTGACGGTAGGGAGCGGCATGCTGCTAATCTGAAATGTTGGTCCCCAAAAAGGGTGAGTACAACCACTCAGCAGGTAAAGGAATCCAATAACCACTCATTGCATCATACAAGTCATACATGCATTCCAGGCATTACTTACCTTGAAGCCATGTGTATACTATCATGCATCATCACCACAATCATAACACATACATGTGTATCATCATGTCATACTCATATCATCGTCATCATGACATTATTATATCACACATATGTCATCCTCATCATATACATGACACCATCATACCATACACATGTCCTCATCAACATGGCATCATCATATCACACATGTCATCATCATCATGACATCATCATATCACAACATATATGCATGTCATCATGCCATATCATATATCATCATCATATCATGCATATCATCATGCCATGGGTGATCGTCATCATGTCATATCATATCATGCATGGTTCAATTTCCACTTTTAACTTTCAATTTGATCACCACATCACCCTTCCTCGGATCATCAATTTCATCTCATATTTTACACTCGCATCCCATGCGAGAAAAACCTCCGGCATTCAGCCATTCAAGGCCACCGGGCATCCGGCCCCCCACATTCCGGGCATCTCGCATCCCAACTGGCATCATGAGGCATCCTCTCGGGCAAAGACCTCCGACGAGGCTTTTGGCATTTACACTCCCTGGCCGGGCATCCTGCACCCCTACTGGCATCGCGAGGCATCCCCATGGGCACAGACCTCAAGGGCTTCCGACACCCCCAACTTTCCGAGCATCCTGAAACTCCCAGGGCCATCCGGCAATGTATCTCTATACATTCCGGGTATTATCATCCGCCACAACAATCTCCTCATTTAACACTATTCATGTTCACCAATTTCGGTCTCAATTGAGCATGGCATATGATGCAATGGGAACCAAAAATCATGTTCAACATTGAATTCACACATGCATCTCAATTCATTGTCATGCATACATCAAGACCTCATCACACATACTACATGGTACAAAATAAAATTCATGGAATTTATGCCAATTAAAATGATCCATTTATCATTCCCTTTTTACATTGATTTAAATTCCAGCTTGTGCCATTTTCAAAAATATTAAATTTAATATCTATATAATTCTCAAAAATCATAAAAATTAAGGCAAGTGATAATCAAGACAATAGGACAATGATTTCGTGCAAAATACATGGCCAAATAGAATTCCACACAAATCCATAATTCACACAAAACAGCATATAATTTTCGGATGAAATCAGAATGCACAGTCTTCGAAATAATTTGATTAAAATATCCATACGACCTCCAAAACTTACGAAATTTTACCGAGTTATAGCTAAGACACTAAAGTACATTTTTATGGAGACTTCCAAGCCAAATTATTTTATATTATTTTATACAGTCACACGAAGCTTCTGGATCTAACACCGAATCGTCCAGTGCATGCTTCTCCGAAATACTGAGTTTTCACCTACCTATTATTCTTCATTTCCTCTGAAATTTGGATATGTTATACATAAAGATGTCCCCTACAAGTTTCATGAAGAGATCGAAGTCACAAATCCAGATTATAGTCGTCGTTTAGGTCCATGAAGTCTCGGGTGTCCTGTACCACGTCTCCAGAATTTCCGTCTTCAAAATTTAGTCGATTTACTAGGTTATACTTGTTCATTTTGCTTCAAATTTTATTATGTTGTAGTTTAAGATGTGCCCTAAAACTTTCATGAAGAAATCGAAGAGATATTCTTAGCAAAAATCAACATGCAACCACAAATCCATCAAAAGGTTAGTGAAATCGTTCCAGATCTGAGGTCTCCGTAGGATGAGAGTTTAACCCCTTAAATATCCATAAATTTCCACCAAATTTTATTATGTTGTATTTTAAGATCTTAGATACAACTTTCATGAAGATATCGAAGCCAAAATCGAACTCTAAACATGCATGCAAGCTCTCACAACATTCTGACTCGAGCGGATTCAAACGAAAACAGTAACCTTATTCAAAAACGAGTCATCCAAGCTTTGGTTTTCCTCTCCTAATCACCCAAAATTCGACATACATGTAACACACACACATGCAAGAGCAGCAAGAGGACTCCAACTTGCCTCTAGACCGAACGAACGACGGCACACGGCGGCGATCACGGCGGCACACGGCGGACGGACGGCGACTCCTCCTCTCGGCTTCTCCTCCCTCTCGGCCACTCTCCCTCTCTCTCTCGAAATCTCTCTCTCTCTCTCTCCCTTTCTTGGCCGAACAAGCCACCGGCCACTCTCTCTTCTTCCCTTCTCTTTTATCCCCCCATTTCCTAATCATTAGTAATCATTGTTTGCCACTCCAATTGACCAATGCATGCCATCCTCTCTAAGCCAATGCATGAAGATCTCTTGCCACTTGTCTTTATGGGCTTTTGGGCTTGGGCCGGCCACTCTTGGGCCTCCTCTTGGGCCGGTCGACAGCCCACTTTCGTGGGCCTAATTGGGCCGACTAGCTTGGCCCATCAAGGCTTCGGCCAATGGGCCTAAGGCCCAACCTAATTAAAAAAATTAAATTTTCCCCTTTTTTTTAATTTTAAATTTTAAATTCCACATGGCCAAAGTCTTGTGACATTTTATTTAATTCATAAGGTGCATGGTCAAGCATAGATTATCATTATTAATCTATCTTATTTAAAATTTCATAAACACAAGCACAAATCACCTAATCTTAAAAAGACTAATGGCTAAAGCATTAAACCATAGGTAATTTCATTACCTAATTAGAGACTTTAACACACCTTATAACTTTACTTTGAATTTCGGGATGCCACATGGAAACAAAAGGGGAGTGACATTTCTATCTTATTGATCATTTCCTTTGAAAATTAAAATGTTGCAAAAAGTTCCGAATCTATGTCTCCTCCCAAGGATGCTCTGACAAACGTTACCAATTATGAAACAAAACTCCTATTAGCTCGCTATCGTCAATGGCATTTCATTCAGTCTTGGAACATTCTCATTTTCTCGAACGTGTATAGTACAAATCTTAAAATCTCGGGCGGTCTTTCCTATGGCTCTGCGATGATAAGGATCTTAGGAGTTGAGAATAAAATGTAGAAGACAGATAGGCCAAGAAGTTGTTAAAGGAGAAGTTTGGAGGAAAGATGAGATAGGGTTTGCAAAGAATGGCGAAGGAGGTAGAGGAACCGCGCAATAAGAGGAAGTCTCCGCATGTACAGGAAACATACTCTATATCTTAAAAGAAAAGAAAGACTTACTTGAAGGAAATAAGAAGGGAAACTCTTAATGCATCAAGCTTTGGACTGAATTAAAGGAGATGAAAGAGAGTTTGCGACAACTGAAATTGGTTCGAGCAAAATTTCTGTCGATCCTGTTGTAATCGGCATCGCAGCGGAAGCGGATCGAAAATTTGCAATTATATTGGGAGCTATAGAAATCAACATAAATAAAATAAGGAATAATAAAAAGACACCAAAAATTTACGTGATTTGATCCAAATGTCATAACCTACGTCCACGGGGAGAGCCAGCAAAATAATCCACTATAAATCGAAGAATTACAATATTATAATCACTCATGCACTTAAGTGTTTCCCAGCCCTACTTTAGTCCCAATACCCACAGTATTGAACAACTCAACTCAATGGACTCGACTCCGCACAAACCTCTCAGAGCTCACACCTTTGCACTCCCTCTCGAGCTCTTTCCTCTCACTCTACCTGCATCTTCAAACGTCTTCTCCTTTTAGCGAGGAGGCAAAAAAACAAGACAAAAATGAAAGTAAACGGTCTCATTAAATGCAACAGGCGCCCACAAGACAAGCCCACAATCGGCACTGACACCCACCATATTTGTAGGCATGCATGCAGATCGTGCATGTGCATGGGCGCGCATTTAATGGGGCACAAGAGATGAGTGATAATAGTCAAACAAGCGTGTGCCTATAATCCTTAAAGATAACTGTGAAATGAGGTGGGCTGCCATCCTCGAATTTCTTGTTCCTAGAGAGAAGCAAAAGCTATAGGGTTCTTCTTCATGCATTTGCAGCAGGTTGTGGGTCCCTTTATTTAATGCAGAAGATTGTGGATGCCTTCCTTTTTGGCTGAGGCAAATCTCTCTTCTCTTGACTTCGCTTGCCTGCTTGGAAGTCAAAGAACTTAAGGCACTCATGCGGCTTTCTTTGACTTCTTCCTTCTACGCATGGAGATAGGATTAATGCCGGAACAAAATTCGAAGACATCACAAAGTCTCCCCTAAACTTTGTTTATTCGACCAGACTTATGCCTATTTGTCTAACGGGCTTAAACTTGAGACATAATTTAACAGATCCGATGCATATCTGTAGCTCATAAGTAGAAGCTCTGATTTAATGATCTACCCTCACATGCATGCAGAAGTTCATTTACAAGGTAAGGTGCATAATGCATTTGTTGGAAGATATGCGGTTTTGACAGAGGATTTGATCCGATTGTGATCCGATTACGATTTTGTACAGATCAATTTAAGATTAGATCTAGATTAGATTGATTTATAGGATCTTTTATTTCCTTTCATTCATACATCTTGTATTATATCTAATAAGGCTGTACATCAAATTATTCATTGAAGACAATACAATATACACAAATTCTCAAAGCTCTATCTTTCTACGTCTTCAATCTCTAGACTTCCTCTTCTTTATTTTTCTTCATCTTCTTTCATGGTATTAGAGCAGTAAACGCTTCTGATTTTGCTTCCACTTCTTTCACCTTGCTTCTGTCGAGATCTTCAACCCTGCATAGACTCAACATCTCAGTATATTTCTGTTTATTGTGACAAACAACTTACCTTCAGCCTCTGGTAAACAATCGCAAGATGGAAACTCCGTGCACCCTGCATGTCGCAACCAATTTTTTGGGTGCACCACTTAGATTTGGCTAATGGATTGTTAAGCCTAGACTTAACTCTAGCTCTCCCAAGCCCATACCAATTTGTGACTTAGGTTCAATTTTTTAACATGCAGTTGATTTTTAACTAAGAGTCACCACTAATCTATTTTTGATGGGTTGATTAGAAACCCAAATAAAGTAACGGGAGTTTTACTTTACTCCTATGAACCAGAGATTTGTGGGTACAGGGACTTGGTTACACTAGATTTCTCTAATGCCCTTTCGGTACCATTCTTTTATTTTCAAAAAATAATGTTTTCGCAGGCAGCTTAAATTGATTTTAAATCTATTTCCCTAACATGTGAGGCAATCATGAGAGTGCGCAAACCACCAATTTAACACCCAGATAAACAATGAATAAATTGCAAGACTTACCTCAAAGCAACGAATGCATCATCTGCAATGTTAAAT
>NC_052615.1:0-17661 GCF_016545825.1 Eucalyptus grandis
AAGATAATTTCATTTAGTCAAACACTAGATTCCTTCTATACTGACCATTCAACTTGGTGCATCATCTTAAGACTCCTCTATCCGCGATTTGACTAATTCGTCCGTGGCTCATTTAAGCCTGTCTCCATCACCGTGGGGGGCATAAGTGAAGGAGTCTGCGTCAATTGCTATTGCAGGAAACCCAAAAAGATAATTACAAGAAAGATGACGCACTTTGGCAATTGAGTACACTACTCCTCTCGACGTGGACAGGCTCTGTTCTTAGTTAATCCGGGTTGATTGATGTATTAGATTACAACGTACATTTTAGAGACAACTTTCTCCCTGTCTAAATTGGACAAAGTCTCATATTTTGATTAAGAGCCTATAATCCACTGAAAGTTACGGCTTCTGTTCCCTGTCACCAATTAAAACCATGCCCTACTTAGCTCAGAGTTTCATCATCTCTCTAATTGGTACCCCATCTCCTCACTCCACACATTCTCCCAAGCCTAAGTTCAGGTTCAAAAGACAAAATAATGGATGCATACCAAATTATGACAGGGCTTCAGGGAGAGTGAAAGAGTTGTGTACGCGAATGTCCACGTCTCCATTTTGGAAAGAGCTATTAAATCGAAACTGAACTGAGCTCCAAATTAACATATATTCGAAGCTCGAATGAAACCCGACAAGTGTGATTTGTTAAGTCATTGGTTGGTTTCAGCTCCATATCATCATTGTCTACTTGGTCTAAGTATGCAAGAATTTCGCTAAACTTACAATTATGTACATATAACCTCTCGAACTCCACCAAAAAAAACCGGAAAACAAGAACCCTTATATAATTACTATGAAGGAAATACAAAATTAAACTGACATGTCTTCAATAGTGGGATAAAGGTTCCTACCTTGCATGGCAACAAACAAGTCAGTACATTTAATGATGATCAAGACCAGGTGCTACGGTTAGGCTCGTGCTTCTTTGTAGCGATGTCGCTTAATTCTGTATTTAGTTACTAAAGGCCACAAACAACAAGAACCCAAGGGACCATAGATCAAAACATCAGCCGTTGCCCTCCATTCCATAACCCCGATCCAGCATCTATATGTTGGACATAATAGAGCGGGCAATTTCTCACTGTTCTGGCAAGCACCGGTCCACAAACTACAAGTATACAGATAGCAGATTTGCTGTGATATTTAGGGAGGCGTTGCGCTGTTCATCTAGTCTCTAGTTAGAGAGCAGCATGGTCATAGTTAGGGGCCACCGCCAAAATTCTGTCATTTCGATTAACAGCCTGTCTAGCACCTTCACCCTCTGCGGCAGCTTGGACACCATCGTCCAGAACTATTAAATAACCTTCTCTTCTTATCAAGCTCTGCATCACAAGAAATTCGGCATGAGAATGCTGATGAGAGCTGTTGATACTTCTGTAATAAATGGTAAGAGTTCTCAGCAGTTGCATCATACCTCTATGATAGTTTTGACTTTTTTGATTTCACTCGCTGCTTCCTTCTCTGAAATATCATTATTTTCATCGAACTGCTGATGGACATACCACATGATTAAGTCCCTTTGCCTCATTCCAACCAATCCATCCCCTGCAAGATATAAGGAAACAAATAAAACTACATCAATCTGCCAACAAACTTTAAATAGAGAAAGTTCCCACTGGATCATTTATACAAAGAGCAGAGCATCAGGCAATATGTAACAACTGGTGGAAAAATCAATCTCCAACCAATGCACCTCTAGATCAACTTATATTCCCAGAGGAGAAACGATTACCTACCTTCTCGTGTTACAGCTTCTTCATGCTGTCTCAGGCGCATAATGAGGGCTTGTGTTACCCTTTGGAAATACTCATCACTGACCACAAGCTTTTCTCGTTGCTTGTCACCGGAACTTGCTCCAGTTTCTGCATTACCATAATCTAATTTTTGTGAGATCCAAAATACAATCAAAAGAATAACAAGCTAGTGGAGATTGAATACTCACTTGCATTGCTAAACTGCGTGTCCAACGCAGCATCTGTGGGTTGAGCGTCATCTTGGGCAGGAGGATCAGGTCCATTACCACCGCTGCTATCGCCCAAATCACGATTACCATCTTGAAACTCAGATAGATCAATCTCAGTTGACTCCACACTGTATGGAGGGAAAACCAGGAACAAATCCCAAGAAAGGTTATGGCAATGGTATGTGAGATGGGTTGAGCAGTACACGCCACTTAGAAGAGTGAAAGGCAGGCGACAACACTTAAATGTGAGGAGGAAATCTTAAAAGTTAGCTGAGATCTTGCCTATTATAGATGTTTTCAACAGTTTCCTTGCTACATCAACATGGCGTGGGTTGTACCTATAAGGAACATTATTTTTAAAAATATTACTCAAATTACCCAATGAAGGACAAGGACCTCAAGAAAAGTACCTGAGTTTCCAAATAACTTCGAGCAATGGCCTCAGACAGCCTGATCAATGCCTCAAGTTGCCTGACAGTCATGCGGTAAGCAACTCTGCTACCAGGAGTTGTATCACCTCTTCGAAGTGCAACATATGACTCGACCAACACTTTTCTTGCTTCTGAGCTCAGCTGCATTAATTAGTCCAGTTAAAATGATCAATATATACCTGCAGATACTTTTCTGTAAAACAAAGAACAAAGTCACCGCTGAAAATCAGAAACAAACCTTTGGTTTCAAAGTTTTTGCATATGCAATGTAACGTTTCAGTTGGGCAGTATTAAATGCAGGAACAATAGCATCTTCACGTTTCTGATGAACTCTCACAATATGGTGGGCAATGTGGTAATCGATCTCATCATCTGGTCATCAATCATTACATATACCAGATCGAACCTCGAAAGTATAGCTGGAGGTAGAGCTACGTTATACTGCGTACAGGCATAACTAAATTAGTCAAGCATCATAAGTCTACAATGATCGAAAAATGTCAATTAAGTAAAGTTCTAACTTCAAGGTTTCCAAAATTCATCGTCTCACCTTGAGTGGTTTAGATTTGTCATAACGGCCTCTGTCGGGTTGGCAGCAGCAGCTAGGATTGATGTCCGGGCATTTAGAGTTGCCTGAATACCTGCTTTTGTGATGCTTATTGTCTGTTGCTCCATAGCTTCATGAATTGCAACCTTCAAAATGAAAGTCAATTTCAGTCCTAAGTACCAGATTTAAATGTGGCCAATGTCACAGAAGCAAGGAAGTGAACTCACCTGATCCCTGATGTCCATTTTATCAAATTCATCGATGCAACAGATTCCATTGTCCGCAAGCATGAGGGCACCAGCCTAAAATAATCATATGATCTCAGAAACCTGCAGTAATTTTTGCACCGGAGAAGCAACTAAACAACTAAAGAAAAGAGACAGCTTCTTGTTCTGTCCAGTTGAACTTATTTGTCCAAATTCAACAAAAGATATTATCTTGACAAGAGAATGTAAGACGATTGAAAGAAGAGGCAATCAAGAAGGTGCCAGTAAACACTCAATAACAGGTCAGGAATGTGAAAGAGTGAAGCCAATTTCTCACATTTTTCAACAGAATCGTGCAAAATAACTCCTAATAAGCAGCTTACTTAAAGGGGATATCTTCCTCAACTCTGCATTTACAACTGATAAGAAAGAGTCCACAGTAAATTTCCTTACCACCAGTTACATTGGAGGAGATGAATAGGAAAGGCGAATCTAGGACCATAAACAGTCTAAGGTACATTCTGCTACTTCCAGAATACCGTCAAAGATTTTGGAATGAACAGATCGCTACTTCATTTTGCACTTTACGAAGATACTTCAACCATAATTGCACTGTGCATTCTGCAAGTCCACCTTCTATGAAATGGCTCTAAATAGAGATCCAATAGTCAAACTTGTGGCTTCCAAGTTGTTTCAGAAATCATTACCGTTACAATATTATTGGTTTTTGTCACTATTGCAAGATCTCTAAATGAAAAGGCAAAAAGTGGATTTCTGCCTGAAGGACCAAGGAAGATCCATTTGCAAGGTGAATGGTTGTCATTGTTGGTTGACAACATATCTCGCTAAAATTTTTCACAAGTAGCAAGCGTATAAACCCCCACCATTATCTAAAAGTACCCAGTGGTCCCACATACCCCACACTCTGTGAATGCACTTAGTTGCATACAGTTGATATTATGGAAAAGGTAGACCAGGGAGCGGTGACAGCATCTTCAACAAGAATTATCACAAATCTGAAGTCACAGCAGTCAAACAAGGTGAGTGTTCTTTCCATCAGAAAAACCAAACTTTGTGACAAAGAAAGTAGTCCAATCTTTCCTTCAGTGGGTTCTTCAACTTCCAGCAAGGCACATGCTAGAATAGAAATTGAATTTTGCAGGCACAATGCACTGCAGCAGTTTAATTCTTCCTTTTTCCAGGAAAGATGCAAAGACAGCATCAGACACTTTAATGCCAATAACCCATTTTTGCATATACCATATCAAACCAAAAGATATTCTAAAAGAAAGAATAAGAAGCAACTACCTCGACAAAATTCCCCTGTTTCTGGTTCTTTGGCAACAGTTGCAGTCAACCCAGCAGCAGAGGAAGATTTTCCGATGTGTATACAGATCTTGGGACTATGCCTGAAGTATATCTGAAACACAAGCGAGCACATAAATAAATCCATAAATCGAATAATACACAAAAACATGGATTCCATTCAGCAAGCATGATCATAGGGTTGACGAATTGGATTAAAAAAGACAGCGTACTTGAGGAACTGGATTTTGCACAGCTAGGATCTCCAACAATGCAGACATTGACATCCCCTCTCAGGTTGATGCCTTCGTGAGTTACCTTGTGAACGCCACCAACAAGCATAAGGAGAATAGCTCGCTTTATGTCTTGATGACCAAAAACTGTTGGAGCAATGCTATTGACAAGCTTATTGAAGAAATCAGGGTATTCCTCATTCTCTGAATTTCATCAATCTCTTCAGCCTGTGACAGACAGAGACATCAGAAGCTGCTGGGTCAGCTGTGACTACTGAAACTCGCCATGATTGCACAAGGTTGTTAGGGAAAGCCCATTACAGGATAATGGTTCAGGTCAAATGATGTTTAACTACTTTGGAAGAATTTGAGTACATGGTACTACTAGAAGGGAGTTCATGTGACTTACAGAGTAAACTTGGTCTCAGACAGACATAAGCTTTTTGCCTGCTATGTCAAAAAGATTTTTCAACTACAACTATGCCAACTAAAGCACAGAATATTATTTCACTATCTTATATATTGGATTTTGGAACTATGGAAACCCCAACCGGATTACTTGTTTCTATCACAATCAATTGAATGAACCCATATACAGATAGATATTTTTTATTGAATGAAGTAAAATGATTTATTGAATGAAGTAAAATGATTCTACATTCTTAAGTCACATTATTGTTCACACTATCACTTAAAGGAAGGTTGTTCATTGGAGACGAACCATGAATTGCTGATTGTCATCTTCATCAGCACCCTTCTTCCTATTTCTAATGTCAATGTCTCTTCTACCATCCATAATCTGAACCGATGCAAAAAGAGGTAAAGTTAGCATTAGCAAATACTCTGTGCACAATTTGCTTAATTAATCAACTGATTCCCCAGTGAGCAACCTGCACTGAATTGGCAATGAAGGCAAGCCGATAAGAGAGATCCTCACGCCTAATGCTCGAAGACCTCTCACACCTTCCTTTCCAACAGATGATGGGTTGCGCTGTAAGCTTCTTGCGGCACTCTGCTCTCTCGCCAGGAAGCCAGGGCCATATGTCAGGAATGACAACGACAGTACAGTAAAATGACCCTGAAATCATTCAAATGATCAAATTAATTCAGAAGAAGAAGCATCAAGAAGTAAATGAATAAAAGAAGAAAGATTGACAAGCTAATTCTCGATAACTTCCTATGCTTAATGTGAGTAGGAGAATGTTCCATCACATTCAGTAGTTATCAGTTGATCTGTGTAAACAAGTAGTCTTAAGCATTGTGTTTCTTCAAGAAAAAGCAGTCCTAATTATTACACCAATTTTTTCTTTGTTCTTTTCTTTCTCACTGAAACTTGCACGTTTGCAAAAAGGCAAATTCAGATATGATCCACTCAGCTTCAAATGGCTTATGTAGGGGACACAAATTCATATACATAGCATTTATTCCGACAAGTCAGACATGGCAAAGACTCACATCCAGCTTGACAATTGATCGACGATGATGGCCTAGAATTTACAGTAGAAGGAATAATTCTATCACAGCAATAAATTTGCAATCTTAATTAGCTACCACTATTTCAAATAGATTGGCACCGGCAAGACCACATAGTCTGAGATGAACGTTGTCCAATAGCTAGTTTAACCAGATGTATTCTGGAATGAAGATGCTGATATTCGTAGCTTCCATCGCAAGAATCAAACTCATCATATTCTTTCATGCTAAGAAATTACATGCTGAGATTGGTGGCTTCCTACGTAGGATCACCTGCCTGTTACTTTTTGGAAGAGAATAAATTCTGGAAGACTAAAAACTAGAGAAAGGATGAAACCGAAAAGATGACTGGACAATTAGGCCTCATAGCGACCCTGAAAATTGAGCGATTGATCCTTACGTGTCACCAGCTCTAGCCTGCTCAACTATGTCATGGCGGAGAATGACATCCATCGATCTGGGCAGGGATCCAGCAGGTATCTCTTTGGAGGTCTCCTGCATTCTCACCCTCTGCCAATCTGCGAATTTGCTCTCTTGGCGGAGCAATGCCCACTTCATCCTGTTTTGGCACGTAGGATCCACGCAGATTGAGGGCTGCAATTAAGCACGACACCGCAAGGCTGATAAATAAATTACAAGGAAGAGATAATGCGAACTAGCAGAAAACACTCGCAAGGCATATACTAGGCAACCTCAGTATACTTGAACTGTTGCTCCACATTTCTTATGACGCCTCCACAGTCCAAGCACTTGAATGTACCCTGGAGAAGCTCCGGCCGCACTTCACTCGTGCGAGTGACCACACCAGTCACCGATACAAGCTTCCCTATTTCTGCGGTGGTCAGTTCCCTCAACCTACAGTTTTAGATCAATCGAATCATTTCGAGATAATGAATTCGGGGCAAACGAGAATTGACACGCGCAAAGGAAAGGGCAGAGTGATTGCCTCTAAAAATTCGAACTTTACTGTCGTTATGAGCAAGTAGAAGTGAGGGGCAGGAGAAAAAGGAGACCTCTTGGCGAAGGGGAGATTGAAGAAGGCGATGTTGATGTCCTTGTGGGGATTATCGTCGGCGATGAAGGTGGGCTTCTGCTCCATGACGAACCGCTTGCAAGCATTCCTGAGGTACGGCTCGAACCTAATTGACAGCGCGCGCACACAACAGTCAAATACAGAAATTGAGGGAACAATCGAGGCGGCGGAACCGGAACGGAGGCGATAAAAAGACGGACCTCAAGAACTCGTCGGAGATGGCGGACTGGAGGAGGTCGCTGAAGAGCATGACGTGGGAGAAGTCGATGAAGATGGTGCTGGACTCGCTGGCCTTCATGGCGTCGATCTCCGCCGAGTAGTAAGGCGGCCCTCTAGAGTTCGGATCCACCGTAAAGCTGCGCGATTTTTCAGTGGGTTTTTCCTCATCATCGTCAATCCACAGCACAAGGCAAAGATTATATTCATCGGAACGGGAGGGGAAAGGGAAGGAGGGGTTACCTCTGGAAGTCGAGGAAGACATCCTCCACCTGGACGGCCTTGCGGTCGACGAAGTACGACTCCATTGGGGGCCGCGAACGACGATTGAATTCCTCTCCCTCGTCCGCTCCTCCTCTGCAGATCAGCAGTTCGCCTCTGAGGGTTGGAATGATGGAAATGGTGGAGGAAGGAGGAAGGAGGAAGAGGAAGGAGAAGGACGACGGAGTTTTATGGGAAGATATGGAGGGCCTCCATGGGCTCCCGCCAAAAGATCCCTGATGGGCCTGGGCTTCGCTTCGCTTCTTGGGCTTTTTCTTTGCGGCCCATTTCAGCCTTTGAATCGATCTAACGCTGTGGCTTTGGTCCCCGCACCAGCTTAGATGCCGACGCGAAGCCATGACAAATCTCGACTCGATCGATGCGTTAGGTTTTATGCTCACCCTCATTTTCTTTGTATTGATGGCCGTATGATTAACCTTGACTTGATTTTGACTAAATCTCGTCTCGGATGCGTGAAACCGATCTCGGGAAAGCACCTAGCGGAGGTGCCGACGGCGGGGATTGTATGCATGTGAGAAAATGGAACATTCATCGGACCAGAAACAAGACCCCGAGCCCTTATAATATGCGAAGAGAGCGACCGCGGTGTTGTTATTAGCGGTGGTCCATGATTTGTATCGTCGCCAACGTTAGTACATCAGTTCAGCTTGTCAACCAGATCAGATGACGATTGCTAATATATGATCGGCTGCATGAACTTGAACCAAACTCTCCGTGAAACCGATCACCAGGCTCATCATATTTGGTTTCGAGGAGTCGGCACAATTTCATACGAGTGAGTGGCTCATGAAATCTCTCCTCAAATCGAAAAAGAAGCGACAGACGATACCCTTAGTTAACCATTTGCCTACTAGAACAGTACATAGTCCCATGGGCCGAGCAGCCAAACTACTACGCACTCAAGAATCGATCTGGTCAGCTATTCTAATATCGTTTAATCAGCTGCCTAGTCCATCCTCTAAGTAGCGCTTCACCCTTCAAGAACATTGGTCCGTGGTATAGTGTCGACAGACTCACATCTAATGTCGACAGAACGACTTGCGCCTACGCTTCTGTTTGATGGAGATACCTGATGAATTTGAGAATTTCCGCACAACGTTCGCTCGCGGCATTTAGGTGGGAATAAACGGTATCAAGACTCGAGAATCTGTCAACAAGAAAAATTATAACTACAGGAAGTTCTTACGGCTATACGATCCACCAACCTTTCATCATTCATTCAGAAGAGGCTATTATGTAATTTACGCGTAGGGAACGAGACTGGTCTTCTCCAAATCCGTCGTCCTGTTGTTGAATACGTGGAAAAGGTGATCGCACGCCTGCCTGGATGATGGCCCTCTTGTGCAGTTTTCGTGCATTGCAGTGCGATTTCGAGCACTTGAAAAGCCGCATTCTCTTCCTAGCTAAGAGCGGCCTTAATGCAGGGTCTATCAACTCTTCCCGAGCCGAATCTTGCGTCTCAATATGAGTCTCCACCCATCTGACCATGTCAATGTCTAAACCGAAAGATGCATCTGTTGGCATTTTCCCACTGACGAGCTCCATCAGCACGATTCCCATACTATACACATCACTTTTCTCAGTTGCCTTCAAGGAGTATGCATACTGAGAGAAAGCAAAGCAGCAAGTAAGAACAGCCTGTACTATCTTTGCATATATTAGGTCGAATGAAAATTTAGATTGGAACAGAACGGTGCAGATACCTGGAGCAATGTAGCCGTACGACCCCGCGAACCATGAATTGGACTCTGTGTCTAGTGATTCATAATTCTCCACCAGCGATTTCGCGAGCCCAAAATCACCTAGGTGTGCCTCCATGTTGGAGTCCAGCAACAAATTGCTAGATTTGATATCCCTGTGAACGATCTTCGGAGCACAATCATGATGCAGGTACTCCACACCTTGAGCTAAACCCAGCGCTATGCGTAACCTTGCTTCCCAATCGAGGCTCCTCTGCTTCTTTGAATTCGCTGACTTCTGATGCAACCAATCCCATAGACTTCCATTCTCCATGTACTCATAAATTAACAGATTGGAACCTGCTGCTTTGTTGCTGCAGTAGCCCATCAGTTTCACAAGGTGTCTATGCCGGACTCTGCCCAACGTCTTGACTTCCCTGACGAAGCTCTTATTTGACAGAAGATCTTCCCTCCACACTATCTTCTTAACTGCCAGCGTTTCAGTAGGCATCTCAGCCCTGTAGACTTTACCAGATCCCCCGAACCAATCATGAACTCATCACTAAGGTTGTTGGTGGCTTCCATAATATCTTCCCATCTAAAGTCTTGCTTGGCAGCGCCCTGGTGGAAGAGTAATCTCCGATGTGCCTGGGAAGAACTGGTGGAGGACGCACATTTCACTTCGTTGAATCTTTTGAAAGCCTCTCGCCTGCGCTTCAAGAACAGGGCAATTCCAAACACTAAAAGAGCAAGAGCTGCCAAGGTCGACACTGCAGAGATGATCACGACTGCGGATTCACTCAGACGTGGCTGGTTACTGGATATGAAGCTGTTGCATGGGACAAGAGGACTCCACAGAGATGCAGGTTCCCTTGGAATGCATGAGCTGGCCACCGTGAGAACTGCTTCCCCAGTTTGCCCTGAAGCTGGTTGTAAGAGAAGTCAAGCTTGCCCAAGCTGCTCATTTCGCCAACTTCCGAAGGAATTTCACCAACCAGCTGATTGTGAGACATATTGAGTGCTTCGAGTTTCAACAGCATGGCTATAGAGGGTGGGATTTGGCCACTGAGATTGTTGTGGCTCAGATCAAGAATGGTTTGGAGATTCTGGAGTTGTCCTAGTTCTACAGGAATTTTACCAGTGAAGTTGTTTTTCCGAGAGTCGAAGCTCATAAAGCTTGCCTAACTTCCCTATGGAAGAAGGATAGGCCCAGAGAGTTGGTTGCGGTCAAGGTTGAGGACGTTGAGTGAGGCAAGATCACCAATTTCAGCAGGGAGCGTTCCATTCAGCGAGTTTCCATCAAGAGAAAGCTTCAACAGCTTGGAACATTCAGATAGCTGTGGAGGAACGGGGCCAGTAAAGCTGTTGCTCGAAAGCTTAAGTTCCCCCAACTGAGGCAAGCTGCCAAGCCACGAGGGGACTGGCCCGGAGAGAAGGTTATTGTTTAGATCAAGGTGGGTCAATTTCTTGCACAAGGAGAGCTGAACAGGAACCGGTCCAGTAAGCAAATTTCCGGATAGGTCAAGCAATGAGAGCTCGCGGATCTTCCCCAAGGTCCAGGGGAGACTCCCATTGAATCGATTGTTACCTAATCTGACTCTTTCCAGGAAAGGCGAATTACCCAGTTGGGGAGGTATTTCGTGCTCAAACGAATTATCTGTGACATCGAAAGAAAGGAAAGAGCGCGAGCTACACAAGGCAGAGACGCTGCCACTGAATCTATTTTTGGAAAGGTTGATCCTGGTCAGGTTCCTTAGATTGATGAGAGAGTCGGGAAGATTACCAGCGAGAGAATTGTTATAGAGCATGAGCTGCTTCAATGCCAGGAGATTCCCCAGTGTTGGGGGAATACCGCCAGACAGAGCATTGTCTGCCAAGTCCAGAATGATTAGTTGGTGGCAGTTGCCTAAAGCGGCGGGAATTTCTCCTACAAGCTCATTCTGCCTCAGGTGAAGGAGATTAAGTTGATGTAGCCTCCCAATGCTGTCAGGTATCCTCCCACTGAAGTGATTTCCAAAGAAATCGATCATTTGCAAGCTCGAGCAGTTTCCTATCTCCGTGGGGATCTCCCCGCTTAAGCGGTTGTCGTAGAGATACAGCACCTGGAGCTCGCCGAGCATCCCAATCTCATGCGGCAGGCTCCCCTCCAGATCGTTGTGGTACAGAGCCAGGTTCTGCAGGCTGCTGAGGTTTGCTATGGATGTAGAAATGTTGCCCGCCAAGCTGTTGTTGTGGAGATAGAGATCTGTCAGGAAGACCAACTCATATAGCTCGACAGGGATGACGCCGGTGAGCGTGTTGTTGGAAAGGTCGAGCTGCTTCAGAGCACGGCAGTTGCTCAATTGTGGGGGAATGGGGCCAGAGAGCTGGGCCTGAGCCAGAAACAGGTCCGCCAGATGAGTGGCATTGGAGCACAGGGCAGCGGGAATGGTGCCGGAGAGGTTGTTGTTGGAAAGAACCAGGGAAACCAGCTCCCCCATGCTCCCCAACTCCGCAGGGATGCTGCCGGTGAGCTGGTTCAACGACAAGTCCAAAGTCTCGAGCTTGTGCAGGCGGGCCAGGGATGTTGGGATGGGACCCTCCAGCTGATTCCCCAGCAAGTTCAAGTAGTGCAGCTCGCTTATCTCGCCAATCATGTCATCAATCTCCCCGGACAGGCTGTTGTTTGCCAGGTTCAGCAACTCGAGATTCCTAAGCCGGCCCACCCTCGGGATGGATCCGTTGAGGCCATTGAGGCTGGCGGCAAACAGCGTGAGGCTGGAGCAGTTGCCCAGCTCGGGCGGGATGGGGCCGGTGAGCTGGTTCTCTTGCAGTTTGAGGTTCTGGAGCAGTTGGAGCTGTCCTAGCTGAGGAGGGATGGGGCCGGTGAGGCTGCATGAGGCCAAGCCGAGAGTAATGAGGTTCTTGAGGCCGCCGAAGGACGGAGGGATGGGGCCGGTGAGGGCAGGGTTGTCGCCGAGGCGGAGGAAGCGGAGGGAGGAGAGGGAGCCGAGCTGAGGAGGGATGGACCCGGAGAGCTGGTTGGTGAAGAGGAGGAGGGACTCAAGGGAGGAGAGGTGGAGAGAGCAGGTGGGATCGGTCCTGTCAGGCTGTTGCCGGGAGGTCAAGGTGAAGCAGGTTCCGCAGGCGGCCCAGGGACGGCGATATCGATCCTGACAGAGAGGAAGCCGACAGGTTGAGGGCCACCACCTGTTGCTGAAGCTGATCACAGGACACGCCAGTCCACGTACAGAAATCCGGGTTACCGGAGACCAGTCGGACAGCACTCCCGGGTCTCTCTTCCGCGAACGACGCCTTGGCCTCCAGAAGTATTCTCAGGGTCGTCTCGCCATGTCCCACCGCGCAGAACAACGCCAGAAGCGCGAGGATCACAGCAACCCAAATATCACGAGCTCCGCGAGGCATGAACAATATCGCCATTGCTTTCGCTCGGCGCAACGCGCGTCTCCTTCACTATATGCGTCGGTAGCAGAGCATGGAACACGACCGCGCGTTCCCGCCGATGGTTATGGCCGAGTTAAGCGCTCCTGCTGTGACCGGTGGTCGTTGGCTGGTGGAGGAAGGGGATGGGAAGGGGTGCATGGATTCGAGTGCTTGCATGCGTTGGAGTTGGAAAGAGTTGGGTGTGTTTGCAGAGCCCTTAAAGACCGCCCTTTGCCTTGAAATCCCACACGGGCGCAGGCCTGCTCAGCTGTTAATGAACCGCCATGACTGACCACCGAACGGAGGAGAGAGAGAGAGAGAGAGAGAGAGAGAGAGTTAATGAGAACAGAGGAGGATGGGATGTATGCATAAGGAAAAGTCGTAATGGAATAATATCCAGTCAGTGACTAACTCCAAAACATGAAACCATATTTATAATATTATTAATTATTGATACGCTAACAATCTAAATTATTCATGAATTTGCACCAAGAGCGCGAGCCCACGCGGTGCTGATAATTGGGTTTTATTTGGGTTTTGGGTACCAACGTCCAAGTCCAAAGAACAGAGAAAAGGAAAGACGCAGTGGTTGAATTGCTGATGTTCTAGTTCTTTGCTGCTTCTGAGTGTGTTAGCTCCTGAGTACCGAAACCTCCGTTCGAAAGAGAGCGGTTGAGTTGCCACTTTTCCCATTTCTTTAAACTTTGGCACGTATAGAATACCATAGAACGGTTCGAAAGGCTTCACCAAGTCAAAAGCAGACCCCACCACGTCCACATCCACAAACGATTCTTAAATGATTCTGGTGTGCGCGAGGTCGATGCATTTGAGCCCTTGATATTGAAGGGGTCTTGAGTGAGACCCATATGATCCGAGGGTCAGATGCGCTGACCGCACATGCACCCGAAGCATCCTAAAATGTCTCACGTCGACGTCCTGTGATATTCCTTTAGTGTACCCTGCAGCAAACTTCCAAAGTACAACAAACTCCAACTCCACCATGAATAGGCCCTCTCTTTATTGTCCTGCAAGTCTCTCCCTTCATTATTCAGTGCTCACGACCATAATACTGACAAGTAACCTTTTCAAATTCCTGCTGGTTTCAGCTGCCTACTCAAACATTCTTTCTTCTTTTTGTTCCTTTGATCGACTTCTTCTCTTTCTTTATCCTTTATCAAATCCTCTCCCCTTTGGACTCCCAGCTTCTCCATTGTCTGAGCTACAGTCCCTTTGATGCCCTCCAACGCCACTAAATAGCTATAGTTGAAAGCTGTGATCCGATACGAATCAACTACTGCTTGGTCTAGAAAGGTAAAGTATTGTCTAGAAAAATGGCCTTTCCCAGAAATAGTCCAACCCAACTCGATTTGGCCCCGACAATTCCTATGGAAAATGCCAAATGCCAAATGCAACGCCTTTAGCCAGACTCACAAGTTGATCTCAAAATCATCATATCTCGAAAATCTTTTCACTTCACCGATCATTAAAATTCCAAAGTTTGTCTTACCAACCCTTTTGTTAACAATTTTTTCCAAATAGCTGATTCTAATCTTTAGCTAATCTTTACCAAGAGTATAGAGCATGTCAATAACTTTTGACACAAGTAGATAAGTTTCTACTGGTGGCAGATACGAGATTAGACGAGGTGGGGAATTGAATATATTTGGGAAGTTGGACTGAACCGGCCTATCAACCAAGTATTAACATGAATTTTTCTCGGGATTATCCCGAGCTTTTCACTAAGGAATCCAATTCAACTTCGGTACAACTATAAAGACACAGAACTGTGGTGATACAGTGGACAAGTAGCAGGCATATGATCAATCTCATATTGCTGATTTCAAAGGGAAACCATTTAGTGAAAATAATAATAATTCTTAGTAAAGCTTAAATCATGTTGAGTAGGAATCAAACTTCGACACTTAACGCTAGCAAAAGGTCAGCTTCAACCATTAGATTAAGCATACTAAAATGGTTATCATCTGGATTGGGCATATCGTCAAATAAAAATTTCAGGTCAAGAATGCTTGACCAGTAGATCTTTCTAGCTCAAAAGGTTCATCTTTCACTAATGTAAGGTCACACGGTGTATTAATGATTTGAATGACTTGGTTAAACAAAGGATGGACATGATACTATTCTAGCCAAAAAGAACAACAAAGGGCAATAACGATCATTAGAATCCCATTAAAGAAAGGGAGACATTGCGGGCATTTGGCTGGAGAGGATCAATCAAACTAGCCTCCATTTTGATTTCAATTATGTATGGTCAGTGTAATCCAAGGAGTTAGGCTGGTGCAATGGACTCCCATCCGTTTTGATAAGCACGGCGTGTTGGAATTGCCTCCAAAATCACACGGTGAGGATTCTCCCAACTCCCGTGACACCCTAATTAATGCCCAATCTAACCCGCCTTATCTTTTGTTCCGTTCGATGGGCCATGAAATATCATTAAGAAAAGCACAAGTTCCACAATTATCAGCAATAGGGCAACCAATCCAAGATTCCACTATAGCCCATGAAGCATTGGAACTATCCGATACGTAGCCATCGAGTAGGGGCAATTGCCATATAAAATTGCCGTAGATGCTCGTTTCCAACATGAAAACGACAACGCCGATGACGATGCCAATGCCCGCAATGTCTCTCTAATATGGACGAGATTATTATTAGCATGACCCAGACACTTCAAGTAATTAGAATAGGAGAAGAAAATATGACCCCTACAAAGGAAAAAAAATCCCCGAGGAGGATTTGTTTTGACTTGAGAAAGTACAAGAAAACGACTTCTTTCTTTCTTTCTTTATTTTTTCCATAAAGATTTAGCATATTATTTAAAATCATGTATAAGACACAAACCTAACACGAAAGCTGTTAACATTTGGCAGGAGATATTTCTCATGAATATTCATTCACTGGCTGTTTTTCGTTCCAAAAGCAATAAAATTCACGCCAACATCATCGGAAAGAGACCATCTTCCTGTCAAGGGGTTGTACACAAATCCAGCCATCTCTTTGACCTGGATGAATCCGAGGATGGACGACTGCATTCAGCCAAAGTATATTGATCACATTAAAAACAACTGAGGCAGGCGGAAGGATGTACAAGCATGCATTCGTGGCTTACACTGATAGAAGAACGTTGTAGGATCAATGCTAGCTCTTCAGGGGTAAGGAAACTCGACCACTGGTGTGTACCTTTCGGAAGCTGCAATGTTGAAAAGGGAAGATGCATTGCTTTGTTAAATTTTAGGTACAACCGAGAAGTGATGTCTCCAGGTTAAATTATTTTCACAGTTCATAGTAAATTTATCAACTGATCAACCAACCATTATATCTAGAGGTGAACGAACTAGCTGAAAACTGCAAGTGAAACTGCTGAATTAAGAGAATCATCGTCCAGTTTAAATTTTGCAGTTATCTGTGCAATTTCACCAAGGAGATCCATTCATATATATCTAGCCACTTAGGAGCTTCCTAACCCAGCAACAAAAGATGACTCGCCGCATCTCTTATTATTGTCTAGACAAATATGAAAATTAAGAGCCAAGGCAAAACAGACCATTGTCTCCAATGCTATGTTATAATATAACATGCATTTTGAAATGTGTCGAGGAACAGCAGAAATTACTTATGAGTATAATCTTGCAATGGAATCAATAGTAGAGATGAAGACAGGGAGAAAGGAAAAGAAACATACCCAACGGAGGAGGTACTCAGCAGCAACGATAGCAGTAGCATAAGCTCTCATAGAACGGTTAATAGTTGAAATCACTATAGCTCCCTCAGGAATAGTCAATGCCGCGAGTGACTTACAGAACTCAGCAGGATCTGCTACATGCTCTATTACCTTTAGTCATTCAAAAGTGCACTTATATAAACCCTTTCATTATTTATCACATCAATAATAAAAAGATGTCCATCAAGCACCCATGCAAGAAAGTTAGATAGGATAGTGCTGCTGTAGCCTGAAAATTCATTCCATGATTGAACAGCAGAAAACTAGAAGGAAGAGAAAGTAATGAAGAAAATCTGTCTTGTCAAAACATTTGAAAGATCTAAGTTAACATGAAAGAAAAAGATTTGAAAGGAGTCAGGATGTGATTTGGGCAGAGAATAGATACCTCTAGAGAGATCACAGCATCAAACTTCCTCTGTTCTTCAACAAGCTTCTCTGCCAATTATTTGAATCACATAAGTTTTCACGACTCATGTTTTGACTGACGTAATATTATGAAAAACATTACGCTCTCTACAGTTATCCTCCTTTTTTCCTCCCTTTGCCAAGAAGAAAGGCAAGAGATATACAATCATGTTATGGCGATATGACTGCATGTGAGCCAAAAGACCCAAAACAACTTATACAGAAAATTTCTAAAAAGTAAGCCTCAGTCTCTGCCCAAGTGCCTTGTTAAAGCTATAGCACTTCTACCATCCCTATATTATACTGAAATTTAACCCAATGTTCTCTGTACTACTGCTTTTGAGTTCTGAAATTATGTACTCCAGATGTAAATCACCACTGTTATTTCAAAAGATATAGAATCCTGCCAAACAGTTACTATAACACTAAGGATGGTGATCCAAAGACCTTAAGCAGCTAGATAGAAGACTTTTGAAAAACGTAAGCTAATCTCAACCAAAGAAAGAACTACTCTTTTTTTGGTCGAAAAGAAAGAAAGAGAGGAACTATCGTAGAAAGAGAATTTTGTGCATCCGAATACCAATATATTGCCAACTACAGGACTTGCAAGTAGTAGGCATAATATATTTTGGATTTATGTATGATATAATCAACCATGATAAACATATTCAAGCTTCCAGCTAGGAATTT